>NC_053028.1:391542164-391737104 GCF_003073215.2 Triticum urartu
GAACGTGCGGTGGGAGGGCCACTGGAACTGCCGCAGCTCTCGGGTAAAGTCCGGACAACCCACCTCGTAAGGCAGGTCGCCAGAGGCCCCCGACGCTGGGTGGTCCATAGCAGGCCCTGCAGGCCAATACGATTGATGGCGCACCTCCCGCCGTCGCTCGATGGTAGTCCGAGCGTTTTCCTGAGCTCGCTCTCGAAGAACTCGACGTTGGTCACAGCGGGTTCGCGGGCCGGACGACGCTGTGGAAACATTGTCATAGGCGTTGGCCCCATGAGCTGGTGGCTGTTGTCGCGGCTGTGGGGGAGGAGAGTGCACCATAGTCCCAGCATATCCAGTCCCGTCACCGCTGGCATGCACTGGCTCGATAGAACGCCGGCATGAGGGTCCTAATGGGAGCGGCTCATCTTTATTGGTGAAGTTGATGAGGCTTCAGATGGTGGTTCTCCACTCGTCGAGCTTCTCCGCAGCAGGGGGAAGTCAAGGAGCAGTTGCACGCGTGCTAGCGCTTCTGCTAGCGTGGGCGGTGGCGAAAGCCGTGTGTACCGCGACGCGCTCTGACTTCTAACCAGGTTAGAAGAAGCTCTGTCATGGTCTTGCGGTCGCATGTCGCTTTCGCCGGCATCCGGGTGCATAGGCCGGCTTGGTGCGTCCTGAGAGTGGCGCACAGGGCTCTTCCCGCGGCGGTGCCCAGGAGCTCCGACGTCGCGGTTTTGCTCATCGCGCGCGGCTTGGGAAGGCCGTGGCGCGGGTGCCGGCTGGGGGGGCGGTAGAGGTTACCGTGCCACTGATGGCCCACAAGTATAGGGGATCTATCGTAGTCCTTTCGATAAGTAAGAGTGTCGAACCCAACGAGGAGCAGAAGGAAATGATAAGCGGTTTCCAGTAAGGTATTCTCTGCAAGTACTGAAATAAGTAGTAATAGATAGTTTTGTGATAGGATAATTTGTAACGAGCAACAATTAACAAAAGTAAATAAAGTGTAGCAAGGTGTCCCAACCCTTTTTGTAGCAAAGGACAATCCTGGACAAACTCTTATATAGAGAAAAGCGCTCCCGAGGACACATGGGAATATTATCAAGCTAGTTTTCATCACGCTCATTTGATTCGCGTTCGGTACTTTGATAATTTGGTATGTGGGTGGACAGGTGCTTGGGTACTGCCCTTACTTGGACAAGAATCCCACTTATGATTAACCTCTATTGCAAGCATCCGCAACTACAACAAAAGTATTAAGGTAAACCTAACCATAGCATGAAACATATGGATCCAAATCTGCCCCTTACGAAGCAACGCATAAACTAGGGTTTAAGCTTCTGTCACTCTAGCAACCCATCATCTACTTATTACTTCCCAATGCCTTCCTCTAGGCCCAAATAATGGTGAAGTGTCATGTAGTCGACGTTCACATAACACCACTAGAGGAGAGACAACATACATCTCATCGAAATACCGAACGAAGACCAAATTCACATGACTACTAATAGCAAGACTTCTCCCATGTCCTCGGAAACAAACGTAACTACTCACAAAACATAAACATGTTCATAATCAGAGGGGTATTAATATGCATATAGGATCTAAACATATGATCTTCCACCAAATAAACCAACTAGCATCAACTACAAGGAGTAATTAACACTACTAGCAACCCACAGGTACCAATCCCGGACATAGAGACAAGAATTGGATACAAGGGATGAACTAGGGTTTTGAGAGGAGATGGTGATGATGAAGATGTTGATGGAGATTTCCCTCTCCCGATGAGAGGAGCGTTGGTGATGACAATGGCGATGATTTCCCCCTCCCGGAGCGAAGTTTCCCCGGCAGAACAGCTCCGCCAGAGCCCTAGATTGGTTCCGCCAAGGTTCCGTCTCGTGGCGGCGGAGTTTCATCCGAGAAGATGGCTTCTTATTTTTTTTTCCATCGAAAGACTTCATATAGCAGAAGATGGCCACTTGGGGGCCACCAGGGGGCCCACGGGGTAGAGGGCGCGCCCCCACCCTCGTGGGCAGGGTGTGCCCCCTGGTGAATCTCTTCTACTGAGTATTTTTTATATATTCTGAAAACGTCTTCCGTGAAGTTTCAGGACTTTTGGAGCTGTGCAGAATAGGTCTCCAATATTTGCTCCTTTTCCAGCCCAGAATCCCAGCTGCCGGCATTCTCCCTCTTCATGTAAACCTTGTAAAATAAGGGAGAATAGGCATAAGTATTGTGACATAATGTGTAATAACAGCCCATAATGCAATTAATATCGATATAAAAGCATGATGCAAAATGGACGTATCAAATCCCCCAAGCTTAAACCTCGCTTGTCCTCAAGCGAAAAGCCAAAATCGAAAAATATGTCCACATGTTTAGGGATAGAGGTGTCAATAAAAAATAAAATACGGACATGAGGGCATCATGATCATTCTTAGAACAGCAACTTACATAATTCTTGTCATATGATTTCTTATGCTAGAGTAATAATTCAATCACAATTTCAAGTATGAATCATAAACTTTATTGAAAACTAACAAACTATAATCTCAATCATTGGAGCAATTGCAATTTATCATAACATAGGAAAGAGTCAATGTATAAGAGCTTTTCAACAAGTCCACATACTCAACTATCATATAGTCTTTCACAATTGCTGACACTCACGCAATACTTATGGGTATGGAGTTTAATTCAGACACAGAGAAAGATAGGGGCTTATAGTTTTGCCTCCCAACGTTTTACCTCAAGGGTAATGTCAACAATAATAGTTCATGAAAACTCACATCCAATTAGCCATATATACCAGGATCTTTCCAACATACTATGCTTGCCAAAGGATAAAATGTCAAAAGGAAGGGTGAAGATCACCATGACTCTTATGCAAGGTAGGGGATAAAAGTAAAATATAAGCCCTTCGCAGAGGGAAGCAGAGGTTGTCATGCGCTTTTATGGTTTGATGCACAAAATCTTAGTGCAAGAGAACGTCACTTTATATTGCCACTTGTGATATGGACCTTTATTATGCAATCTGTCGCTTTTATTTCTTCCATATCACATGATCGTATAAAGCTTATTTTCTCCCGCACTAATAAGTCATACATATTTAGAGAGCAATTTTTATTGCTTGCACTGATGACAACTTACTTAGAGGATCTTACTCAATCCATAGGTAGGTATAGTGGACTCTCATGGCAAAACTAGTTTAAGGGTATTTGGAAGCACAAGTAGTGTCTCTACTTGGTGTGATGAATTTTGGCTAGCATGAGGGGGAAAGGCAAGCTCAACCATGTTAGACGATCCATGACAATATAATTTATCTCAGATGTAAGAAAACATAACCCATTAAGTTGTCTTCCCTGTCCAACGTCAACTCTTTAGCATGTCATATTTTAATGAGTGCTCACAATCATAAAAGATGTCCAAGATAGTATATCTATATGTGAAGACCTCTCTTTATTTATTACTTCCTATTAATTGCAACGATGACCAAAACTATGTTTGTAAACTCTCAACTTTTATTCATCATACTTTTTCTATGTGAGCTCATTACTCTCCATAAGACTCACATGATATCTATGTTTCTTTTTATTTCTTTCTCTTTTCTTTTATTCCCTTAGGATCATGGAAAAATAATCAAGCCCTTAACTCAACACTAATCTTTATTATATAGCTCACGGACTCGATTACATAGAAGGATTATAAAGAAAAACTCACAACTAGATCATACTAAAAACTTTTACTCTACTAGATCAAGATATTACCAAAAGGATCGAACTAGGAAAAACGGTAAAGATAAAAGTGATGGTGATACGATACCGGGGCACTCCCCAAGCTTGGCAGTTGTATATGAGCTAACTCGATCATCTTGAAAGCTTCGATCTCAGGTGGGGTAAGAAGATTTTGATCAAGTTGAAGGATGTCTTCTATCGCCGGAACTTGGTCCTCCGTGGTCTTCTTGATCCCTTCAACCTTGTTGATCTCCATGGGTTCTTCTCTCTTCAGCTCTATCTTCATTAGCCAAGCATCGTTGCCCTCATGGTTGGAGGAGGAGGGAGACGACATAATGCCTGGCCTAGATAACCCTGACAGAAAATAGCTCAAAACAAAGACAGGAGATTTTTGCATGATACGGGAGTCAAAACCTCCGGGAGAATATATAATGAATTTTTACCGAGTAAAATACGTGTCGTGTACGAAAACGGAGTCCGGAGAGCACACGAGGTGCCCACGAGGTAGGGGGCGCGCCCTCCACCCTCGTGGAGCCCTCGCGTCCTTCCTGGACTGCTACTTATTTTTCTATTTTTCTAAATATCCCAAAACGGAGAAATATTGCCTTAAAACTATTTTCGAGTCGGTTTACTTACCATACCACATACCTATTCCTTTTCGGAGTCTAAAACGTTCCGGAAAGTGTCCCTTCCTTTGGGGTTACGGTTTCAATAACATTGGTTTCAACATTTATAGGATTAACTGAGATATAATGTTTGATTCTTTGACCGTTCACCACCTTCGGATTTGTGCCTTCGAAGTTATTGATTTTTATGGCACCGGAACGATAGACCTCCTCGATAACGTAAGGACCTTCCCATTTAGAGAGAAGTTTTCCTGCAAAAAATCTTAAACGAGAGTTGTATAGCAATACAAAATCACCTACATTAAACTCACGCTTTTGTATCCTTTTGTCATGCCATCTTTTAACTTTTTCTTTAAACAGCTTGGCATTTTCGTAGGCTTGGGTTCTCCATTCATCAAGTGAGCTAATGTCAAATAACCTCTTCTCACCGGCAAGTTTGAAATCATAATTGAGTTCTTTAATAGCCCAATATGCCTTGTGTTCTGGTTTGAGAGGTAAGTGACATGCTTTTCCATAAACCATTTTATACGGAGACATACCCATAGGATTTTTATATGCAGATCTATAGGCCCATAATGCATCATCGAGTTTCTTGGACCAATTCTTTCTAGATCTATTAACAGTCTTTTGCAAAATTAATTTGAGTTCTCTATTACTCAATTCTACTTGACCACTAGACTGTGGGTGATAAGGAGATGCAATTCTATGATTAACATCATATTTAGCAAGCATTTTATGGAAAGCACCATGAATAAAATGTGAACCACCATCAGTCATTGAATATGTAGGGACTCCAAATCTTGGAAAAATAACTTCTTTAAGCATTTTAATAGAAGTGTTATGATCAGCACTACTAGTTGGAATAGCTTCTACCCACTTAGTAACGTAATCAACAACAACTAGAATATGTGTATATCCATTAGAGGAAGGAAAAGGTCCCATATAGTCAAAGCCCCAAACATCAAATGGTTCAATAACGAGTGAATAGTTCATAGGTATTTCTTGACGTCTACTAATATTACCAATTCTTTGGCATTCATAAGAAGATAAGACAAACTTACGGGCATCTTTGAAGAGAGTAGGCCAATAAAAACCAGATTGCAATACCTTATGTGCAGTTCTATCTCCAGCATGGTGTCGTACATAAGCTTCGGAGTGACACTTGCCTAGGATCTGTTCCTGTTCATGCTCAGGTACACAACATCTTATACCACCATCTACTCATTCTTTATAAAGATGTGGCTCATCCCAAAAGTAATGCCTCAAATCATAGAAGAACTTTTTCTTTTGTTGGTATGTGAAACTAGGTGGTATGAATTTAGCAACAATATAATTAGCATAATCAGCATACCATGGAGCCGTATGAGAAGCATTTATGACATTTAATTGCTCATCAGGAAAGCTATCATCAATAGGTAGTGGGTCATCAAGCACATTTTCTAACCTAGACAAGTTCTCTGCAATAGGGTTCTCAGCTCCCTTTCTATCAACAGTATGTAAGTCAAATTCTTGTAGCAAGAGAACCCATCTGATAAGTCTAGGTTTAGCATCTTTCTTTTCCATAAGATATTTAATAGAAGCATGATTAGTGTGAATAGTTACTTTAGAATAAATAATATAAGGTCTGAACTTATCACAAGCAAATACAACTGCTAAGTATTCCTTTTCAGTAGTAGCATAATTTCTTTGAGCATTGTCTAGGGTTTTACTAGCATATTGAATAACATTTAATTTCTTATCAACTCTTTGCCCTAGAACAGCACCTACAGCATAATCACTAGCATCACCCATAATTTCAAAGGGTAAATTTCAATCAGGTGGCTGAACAATAGGTGCAGAGATCAATACTTTCTTAAGTATTTCAAATGCTTCTACACAATCATCATCAAAGACAAATGGTATATCTTTTTGTAATAAATTAGTCAGAGGCTGAGAAATTTTTGAGAAGTCCTTAATGAACCTCCTATAAAATCCGACATGACCAAGGAAACTTCTTATACCTTTGATGTCCTTGGGACATGGCATCTTTTCAATAGCATCAACCTTGGCTTTATCAACTTCAATACCTCTTTCAGAAACTTTATGCCCCAAGACAATACCTTCATTAACCATAAAGTGGCACTTTTCCCAATTCAAGACAAGATTAGTTTCTTCACATCTCTGCAAAACTCGATCAAGGTTGCTTAAGCAATCATCAAAAGAAGATCCATAGACGGAGAAATCGTCCATGAAAACCTCACAAATCTTTTCACAGAAGTCAGAGAATGTAGCCATCATGCATCTTTGAAAGGTAGCAGGTGCATTAGATAAACCAAAAGGCATACGTCTATAAGCCAAAGTACCAAAAGGGCAAGTAAAAGTAGTCTTGGATTGATCTTTGGCTGACACAGGTATTTGAGAGAAACCAGAATAACCATCTAGAAAGCAAAAATGTGAATGTTTGGATAATCTTTCTAGCATTTGATCGATAAAAGGTAAGGGGTAATGATCCTTTTTAGTTGCCTTATTTAATTTGCGGAAATCAATTACCATCCTATAACCTATAATAATTCTTTGAGGAATCAGTTCATCTTTATCATTAGGAATGACAGTAATACCTCCCTTCTTAGGGACACAATGGATAGGACTTACCCACTGACTGTCAGCAACAGGATAAATTATACCTGCCTCAAGGAGCTTTAGTATTTCCTTTCGTACCACTTCTTTCATTTTAGGATTCAGCCGTCGTTATTGATCACGAACTGGTTTAGCATCTTCTTCCAAATTTATTTTATGTTGACATAGAGTGGGACTAATGCCCTTAAGATCATCAAGAGTATACCCAATAGCAGCACGGTGCTTCTTCGGAGTTTTCACTAATCACTCTTCCCCATGCCCTAAAAGGTTAGCACTAATAATAACAGGATATATCTTTCTCTCATCAAGATAAGCATATTTAAGAATATCAGGAAGTGGTTTAAGCTCAAACGCGGGATCACCCTTGGGTGGAGGAGGATCCTCTAAGATTTCAACAGGAAAATTTTGTTTCAGAATAGGTTCCTGTTTAAAGAATACTTCATCTATTTCCCTTCTTTCATTCATAAACATATCATTTTCATGGTCTAGCAAATATTGTTCTAAAGGATCACTAGGAGGTACGGCAATAGAAGAAAGACCAATAATTTCATCCTTACTAGGTAATTCGTCTTCACGGTGTTGTCTACTAAATTGAGAGAAATTAAATTCATGAGACATATCATCTAAACCGATAGTAACAACATCCCTTTTGCAATCTATGGTAGCATTACCAGTGTTCAGAAAGGGTCTACCAAGTATAATGGGACAAAAGCTATCTTGTGGGGAACCAAGAACAAGAAAATCAGCAGGATATTTAGTTTTCCCACACAAAACTTCAACATCTCTAACAATTCCCATTGGTGAAATAGTATCTATATTGGCAAGTTTAATTGTGACATCAATATCTTCTATCTCAGCAGGTGCAATATCATGCATAATTTCTTTGTATAAGGAATAAGGTATTGCACTAGCACTAGCACCCATATCACATAAGCCATGATAACAATGATCTCCTATTTTAACAGAAATAACAGCCATGCCTACCACCGGTCTGTTTTTATCATTAGCACAAGGTTTAGCAATTCTAGCTGTCTCATCAAGGAAATGAATAACATGCCCATCAATATTATCAGACAAGAGATCTTTAACAATAGCAATATCAGGTTCAACTTTAATTTGCTCATGAGGTGTATAAGTTTTAATATTGTTTTTTCGAACCACAGTTGAAGCTTTAGCATGATCTTTTATCCTAACAGGAAAAGGTGGTTTCTCAACATAAGAAGTAGGAACAATAGGATCATTATAAGTGACAATCTTTTCTTCATCTTTAATAGGTGCAGCTACTTTTACTTCTATGGAAGGATGCTATTTAAACCACTTCTCGTTGGGGAGATCAACATAAGTAGCAAAAGATTCACAGAAAGAAGCTACTATCTCAGAGTCAAGTCCATATTTAGTGCTAAATTTACAGAAAATATTGGTATCCATAAAAGATTTAACACAATCAAAACTAGGTGTCAGACCTGACTCCTTACCTTTGTCGAGGTCCCAATCTTCAGAGTTGCGTTAATTCTTTCCAATAAATCCCATTTGAATTCAATAGTCTTCATCATAAAAGAGCCAGCACAAGAAGTATCAAGCATGGTGCGATTGCTATCAGAAAGCCGAGCATAAAAATTTTGAATAATCATTTATCTTGAGAGCTCATGATTGGGGCATGAATATAACATTGATTTAAGCCTCCCCCAAGCTTGAGCGATGCTTTCTCCTTCGCAAGTCCAAAAATTATATATATAATTGTGATCACGATGAACAAGATGCATAGGATAAAACTTCTGATCAAATTCCAATTTCAATCGTTTGTAATTCCAAGACCCCATATCATCACATAGCCTATACCATGTCGATGCATCTCCCTTCAAAGATAAAGGGAAGACCTTCTTCTTAACAACATCTCCGGGTACACCTGCAAGCTTAAATAATCCACAAACTTCATCCACATATATTAGATGCTCATTAGGATGTTTTGTTCCATCTCCTAAAAAGGGATTAGCTAGCAGTTTTTCTATCATACCCAAAGGAATTTCAAAGCAAACATTTTCATTTTCAGTAGGTTCAGTAGGTTGAGGAGCAACTATTTGCTCTACTGGTCGGGGTGAAGATACCCCAAACAAGCCCCTCAGAGGATTACTTTCCATAGTAACAAGTGACACTAAATTTCAGCACACTATATAAATTTTTCCTTACCAAATTCCACCTACCAAAGGCACTTCACTCCCCGGCAACGGCGCCAGAAAAGAGTCTTGATGGCCCACAAGTATAGGGGACCTATCGTAGTCCTTTCGATAAGTAAGAGTGTCGAACCCAACGAGGAGCAGAAGGAAATGATAAGCAGTTTGCAGCAAGGTATTCTCTGCAAGTGCTGAAATAAGTGGTAACAAATAGTTCTGTGATAGGATAATTTGTAACGAGCAACAAGCAATAAAAGTAAATAAAGTGCAGCAAGGTGGCCCAATCCTTTTTGTAGCAAAGGACAAGCCTGGACAAACTCTTATATAGAGAAAAGCGCTCCCGAGGACACATGGGAATATCATCAAGCTAGTTTTCATCATGCTGATATGATTCGCATTCGGTACTTTGATAATTTGGTATGTGGGTGGACCAGTGCTTGGGTACTGCCCTTACTTGGACAAGCATCCCACTTATGATTAACGTCTATTGCAAGCATTCACAACTACAACAAAAGTATTACGGTAAACCTAACCATAGCATGAAACATATGGATCCAAATCAGCCCCTTACGAAGCAACACATAAACTAGGGCTTAAGCTTCTGTCACTCTAGCAACCCATCATCTACTTATTACTTCCCAATGCCTTCCACTAGGCCCAAATAATGGTGAAGTGTTATGTAGTCGACGTTCACATAACACCACTAGAGGGATGACAACATACATCTCATCAAAATATTGAACGAAGACCAAATTCACATGACTACTAATAGCAAGAATTCTCCCATGTCCTCAGGAACAAACGTTACTACTCACAAAGCATAAACATGTTCATAATTAGAGGGGTATTAATATGCATATAGGATCTGAACATATGATCTTCCACCAAATAAACCAACTAGCATCAACTACAAGGAGTAATTAACACTACTAGCAACCCACAGGTACCAATCCCGGACTTAGAGACAAGAATTGGATACAAGAGATGAACTAGGGTTTTGAGAGGATATGGTGCTGATGAAGATGTTGATGGAGATTGCCCTCTCCCGATGAGAGGAGCATTGGTGATGACGATGGCGATGATTTCCCCCTCCCGGAGGGAAGTTTCCCCGGTAGAACAGCTCCGCCAGAGCCCTAGATTGGTTCTGCCAAGGTTCCGCCTCGTGGCGGCGGAGTTTCGTCCGAGAAGATGGCTTCTTATTTTTTCCCATCGAAAGACTTCATATAGCAGAAGATGGCTACCGGGGGGCACTAGGGGGCCCACGAGGTAGGGGGCGCGCCCAGGGGGTAGGGCGCGCCCTCCACCCTCGTGGGCAGGGTGTGGCCCCCCTGGTGAATCTCTTCTGCTGTGTATTTTTTATATATTCTGAAAACGTCTTCCGTGAAGTTTCAGGACTTTTGGAGCTGTGCAGAATAGGTCTCCAATATTTGCTCCTTTTCCAGCCCAGAATCCCCACTGCCGGCATTCTCCCTCTTCATGTAAACCTTGTAAAATAAGAGAGAATAGGCATAAGTATTGTGACATAATGTGTAATAACACCCCATAATGCAATAAATATCGATATAAAAGCATGATGCAAAATGGACGTATCAGCCACCCATGGGCAGCACGGCCCCGCCCCAGGACCCAGGGGCGCGCTGCTCGTCGTCTCGGATCTGAATGACGCCCCTTGCCTAGCTCCGATTGCCAGAATGTCGTGGATGCTCACGGGCCACGTCTTCAGCACCATCCACGGCCACCCGGTCGCCTGCTCGTGGTGGCGCGGATGGGCCGGCTCTAGACGACCCGATCGCTGTGATCCCCTTCTTCTTGGGGGCCATGGTGATGATGAAGTCGATGCGCTAACTTCCTGTAACGCCCTCGATGCGGATATATCTCCCACGTGTCGAAGCACGACTTAGAGGCATAACCGCATTGAAAGCAATGTCGCAAGTGAGGTAATCTTCACACAACCCATGTAATACATAAGGGAAAAGATACATAGTTGGCTTACAATCACCACTTCACACAAATACATGAATAAAGCATTACAACATCCAAATACAATCAAGGTCCGACTACGGAACCAAAATAAAAGAAGAACCCCAAATGCGACAAAAATTGACAGGCGGCCTACCTACAACATAAAAACACCGCACGCCAACTTTCATCCCATTCTGAGAACATTTTCCGGCCACTTATAAAATAATATTTCGGACATGCCGCGGGCACGTGCAAGTGTACCTGGGCTCAGAACGGATAACGGAGAGAACGAGGAGACCGGGACGGATGCAAGTTTTGAAAACATGATGATGCAATGCACATGATGACATGATAAGATGCGACACGCAAGCAAATGACATGGCAACAACAACGAATAACTCGAAGACACCTGGCACATCGGTCTCGGGGCGTTACACTTCCAAACCAGATTTTCACAGCTAGCGCCCCCTACCTGGCGCGCCAAAGATGTCGGGGTGAACGACACCTATGGGATCATAGGGAATCCCTCCTATGGTCGGTGGGCGCAGGGCTATGGAAAGAGCGGGTTTAGGAGATCAACACGGGGGAGTTTATCCAGGTTCGGGCCGCAAGTGATGCGTAATACCCTACTCCTGCTGGTTTGTGTTTATCTACTATTCTTGGACTAGCTACAAAGTGTGCAGGGTCCAAGAAGTCCGAATTGTCTCACAGTACGCCGTGGGCCTCCTTTTATAGTCAAAGGGGTTGCCACAGTGGCACACAAGAGGTGGAAAGTTGTACAGTAGTCAAGTTTATCACATGACATCACGGGACAAAACGTATTATATGTGCTACTTAGCTGTCCTCTTGCTTTATCGGGGATGGCAGCGGAGCCCGTCCCGTCCATCGCCACTTCTCCTTACTCCGACACGCGTCCAGGCCAACAAGGCATGGAGCGCCATGTAGGTTGGCAGGCTGCTGAGCTGGTGTGGTGGCATGGTCTTCAGGAAGATCTGCATGCCACCACGTAGGTGCTTGACTAGTTGGCTTAGGAGACAGATAGTGCCACGCGGGTACCTGCTTAGTTGGTGGGTCGGCCGCTGAGTTGGGCTGGTGATGGGGCGGCAAGGCCTTGTCATGGTCTTGGTGATCTTCCCGGCAAGGGTCTTGCCGGGGCCTTGTGAGCGCCCTCTGCAGGAGTCTTGCCGGGGTCTCGTGGGCGCCCTCAGCAAGAGTCTGGCCGGGGCCTCATGGGTATCTTTGGCAAGAGCCTTATCGGGGCCTCGTGGGCATCCTCGGCAAGGAGCCTTGCTGTTGTCTTGTTTTTTGGTTCCTATCTAGGCCTCGTAGGCCTTTTGTCTTCACAAAGGTCTTCATGCCACCATGGAGGCGCCTCCCGAGCCTTGGTTCCGATGTGGTTGATGGCATCGGGACTCTTAGACTCGAGGGTGGCGGCCTTGTTGGTGTGGGGCAAGTTGCCCGGCAAGACTCCTGCCGGGGCCGTGCAGGTCACCTCGGCAAGGGCCTTACCGGCGGAGTTTCACCTCGCCCCTCTGCTTCTCGTGCCTTCGGCTTGGCACTGCTCTGGTAGTCTTGTGTCTTTGCTTCACAGGTGGCTGCGATTGCCTGCGCAGAAGTAAAGGGGAACAAAAAGGACCCCTACTTTTGTACACCAACAATTTACTGCACATGGAATTAACTCGCACACAATTACAGAAATATGATTTTTCAAATCGTTATGGTTAGCCGTTGCATGTAGATGTAGTTGAAATTTGAATTACGGTCATTAAATGGCTAGAAAATCACTTAAATGTCTTTAAAAGGTCATATGACCCCTGAAATTTTCCAAAATTTCACATGATAGTTGTATTAGTGCATGTTAAATGTAGGAAAAAAATTGAAGGCCGTAAGCGGAAGCTATCTCCCGTTCGTCATCAAACATGCATTGTTTCCTCTTGGAACCATGAGCCTTCTAGTGAGTTGCTCCGATTTGTGAGCGGGTGTGTCCAAACTTTCGTCAAACATTCCAATTTTTTACCACATCATCTTGGTGGCATGACATCACATCAAGCAAGGTTTCATGTTTTTCTGATCATTTTTTGATTTTTTAAATTAAAATGCCATGGCACTCCATGCATACATATGCATGTGTCCATGTCGTGAGACCAATATGTTTGAAAATTCCTTCCAATTTACTGCACATGGAATTAACTCGCACACAAGTACACAAATATGATTTTTCAAACCGTTATGGTTAGGCGTTGCATGTAGGTGTAGTTCAAATTGAAATTACAGTCCTTAAATGGCTAGAAAATCACTTAAATATCTTTAAAAGGTCAAATGACCCCTAGAATTTTCCAAATTTTCACATTACAGTTGTAGTAGTGCACGTCAAACGTTGAAAAAAATTGAAGGCCGTAAGTGCAAGCTATTTCCTGTTCGTCATCAAACATGCATTGTTCCCTCTCGGAACCATGAGCCTTATATTGAGTTGCTCCGATTTGTGAGGGGTGTGTGTCCAAACTTTCGTCAAACAAGCCAATTTTTTTACCACATCATCTTGGTGGCATGACATTACATCAAGCAAGGTTTCATGTTTTCTGATCATTTTTTGATTTTTTAAATTAAAATGCCATGGCACTCCATGCATACATATGCATGTGGTGATTGTAAGCCAACTCTTCATCCCTTTCTTATTCAGTACATGGGATTATGTGAAGATTACCCCACTTGCGACTAAACCACCATGTGGTTATGCCTCTAAGTCGTTCCTCGGCACGTGAGAGATATAGCCGCATTGTGGGTGTAACAAAACACTTCGTGAAGGCCTGTATGATGGTCGCGTCCCCCCCCCCCCCCCCCCCCCCCCCCCCCCGAGCGCCACTGCCTGTGTCGAGAGCGCAGCTGCCTATGCTAAGAGTGCCTCTGCATCCGCATTGAGCGCGGCCGCTTTTGCGGAGAGGGCGTCTATAGCAGCCGACAGGGGAGCTGCAGCAGCGGAGACAGCTGCAGCTGCTGCTACGACAGCAGCTGCAAACACCAAGAGCGCTCGAGCTGCCGTCCGTGCCGCCAATGTCGCCCTGGCCCGGGTCGATACCATCCGCACCAAGATCAAGGATGCACATGCCAAGATATTCCAGGCCACCTCGGACTCCAGCATGCAACCCACGTCCGAAAAGGCAGCGGTGGCCATGGAGCACCTGCTTCCTCATGAGGTCGCCGAGCGGGAGCTAGAAACGCAGGAGGCGGCGGAGATTGAGGAGTGCCGAGAGGAGTGAGGAGGTCCTGGATTATGGGGTCCTGGGGTGTCCGGGCTATGTAACATGGGCTGGACTGATGGGCCATGAAGATACAAGGCATAAGACCTTTCTATGTGTCCGGATAGGACTCTCCTTTGCATGGATGGCAAGATTGGCGTCCGAATGTGTGGTTTCCTTCTTTTGTAAATCGACTCTGTACAACCCTAGGCCCCTCCGGCGTCTATATAAATCGGAGGGTTTAGTCATAGAGGCTATCATAATTCATATAGGCTAGCCAACTAGGGTTTAGCCATTATGATCTCGAGATAGATCGACTCTTGTAACCCCTATACTCATCAAAGTCAATCAAGGAGGAAGTAGGGTGTTACCTCCATTAAGAGGGACCAAACCTGTGTAAACATCACGTCCCCATTGTCTCCTGTTACCTTCGATCCTCAGACGCACATTTCGGGACCCCCTACCCGAGATCGGCCGGTTTTAACACCGACATTGGTGCTTTCATTGAGAGTTCCATTGTGTCGTCGGCAGAAGATTCGAAGGCTCGTTCAATCATCAACAACGATGCTGTTTCTGGGGAAACCTTCCTCCCCGGTCAACTTTTTGTGTTCGGCGGCTTCGCTCTGCGTGCCAATTCGATTGGTTACCTCAAACAGATCGACAACTACGCCCCTAGTCATCAGATCAGATTTGGGAGCCTGAATTACGTCGTCGACATCCGAGAAGACTTGATCTTCAAAGGGTTCACGGCCTCGACTGCTATTCCTCTGCTCTGAGAGGAAAACCCATCAGACCCATCATCAGGCACCACTCAAGGACCAACTATCATCCCCGCCCTGGCCTTAGATCCAGGGTAGGCTATGTCATCCGAAGATGGGTATCTGAAACCCACCGGACTCTCTCCTACTCTGGAACTTTTCTCCGGAGACCCGGAGGCAACTATGTCCTCGGCGAGCCTGGAATCAAGCAGGCCCCCCTGTAATCGGGGAGCCGAACCCGCCTCAGGATGCAAACTCCAAACTATCAAGGTCTATATCTTGTAAGCACAGCCTGGCAGAATATGCCATGCCTAGCTTTGCAGGTCCTCAGTTCCCCGTCCGACCTTCGCTCTTAGGCGAGGCCTTGGACTTAATGCGATCCCTCGCCATTACAGAAGTATCACCTCCGAACTATGCCTAGCCCGGACTAGGGGCTGAGAGCGGGGAATTTTACATCCCAACCACCACCCACTTAATAGCCACTATCGAGGATTTAACTGACATGCTAGACTACGCCTCGGAAGACATCGATGGTATGGACGACGATGCCGGAGACAAACAAAGACAAGACCCGCCATTCACCGGGCGATGGACGGCTACCTTCACATATGATGTGTATATGGTGGACACACCCAAAGAAGACGACGACGAAGGTAGGAAAGATCCGATCGAGGAAAAGCCCGCTGAGGCACCACCAAAGCATCGATGTCAGAGGCGCCACTCAAAATCGCGTCGTGAAAAGGAAAGAGGCACCGGAACCGGAGACAATAACACCCTGGGCAATGCCGAAAATCCCGAAGACCCGGTTGAGCCTGCGTCCGGCCAGGATGAATGGGAGGAGGGACAAGTCAATCCCGACGAGCTGATCGGGAATGAGGACTCAGAAAATAGTAAATATCTACCGATCTCCAAGGATGATGTCATACTCGGCAATGAAGACTTCATCGTGCTAGAGGAACCCCTCGAGCAAGAGCATTTTAAGCATCAGCTAATCGCAACTGCGTGAATCCTGAAGAAGAAGCAGCACCAGCTCGAAGCCGAACAGGATACCCTCAATGATAGATGGACCCAATTCCTAGCTGCGGAAGAATACGGCCTCGAGCGCCCAACAAAAGTTATCCGAAGCGTCGGCTACTACCACAATTTGACGACGAGGCCCTTGATCCAATACCGTCGATATATGACCGCGCTGATGAACGAGACCGACCACCACGCGGGCGGCTACTTAAGCCGAATACCAGCCCCTACCACCTCGCCGTCGTGGCAAAGAGGTACCGCTCCGGGTTATACCTACGACTTACGCTAGGACCTGGACAATAGAGCCGGTCAGGCCAGATCAATTTATGGATCAAGGGGGCATGCCCCAACACGAGACGAACGACCATCAAGCCTGGCGTGACAGGCACAACCCCACCCGGGCCGAAAACCGAATACAGATGTCATCTGAACTCTATCGCGACGTTTCCCGATACAGAGGCGCCGCACACCCCTTTTGCTTTACCGATGAGGTAATGCAGCACCAGTTCCCAGAAGGGTTTAAACACGTAAACATTGAAGCACACGATGGAACTACTGATCCCACGGTATGGATTGAAGACTTTCTTCTCCATATTCACATAGCTCGCGGTGACGATCTCCATGCCATCAAATACCTCCCCTTAAAGTTGAAAGGACCAGCACGACACTGGTTAAACAACCTCCCAGAGAACTCCATTGGTAGCTGGGAAGATCTGGAGGATTCCTTTAGAGACAACTTCCAAGGTACCTATGTCTGGCCTCCGGACGCCGATGACCTTAGTCATATAGTCCGGCAACCCGGAGAGTCATTGCGGAAACTCTGGACTAGGTTCTTGATTAAAAAGAACCAAATCGCGATTGTCCGGACGCTGAAGCCCTCACGGCCTTTAAGCATAGCGTCCGTGATGAATGGCTCGCACGTCACCTCGGACAAAAAAAGCTGAAGTCCATGGCAGCCCTTACCGCACTCATGACCCGATTTTGTGCGGGAGAAGACAATTGGTTAGCTCGTAGAAGCAACAGTACCAGCGACCCTGGCACCTCCGAAGCCAGAGATGGCAACAGCAGGCCATGACGCAACAAACACAAGCGTCGAAGCAACAATGAAGATGCTGAAGACACGACGACCAACGCCGGATTCAGTGGCTCCAAACCCGGTCAGTGGAAGAAGCCATTCAAAGGAAATAGGGAGGGTCCATCCAGTTTAGAAAAGATACTTGATTGGCCTTGCCAGATTCACGGTACCCCCGACAAGCCTGCAAACCACTCCAACAGAAATTGTTGGGTCTTCAAACAAGCCGGTAAGTTAAACACCAAACATAAGGGGAAAGGGCCGCCAAGCGAGGACGAGGATCAGCCCCGCCCACCAAACACAGGAGGCAGAAGAAATTTCCCCATGAGGAAAAAATAGTGAATATGATATATGTCACTCATATCCCCAAGAGGGAGCGCAAGCGTGCACTAAGGGACGTCTACGCCGTAGAGCCGGTTGCCCCGAAATTCAACCCCTGGCTGGCTTGTCCGATCACCTTCGATCGTAAGGACCACCTGAGTAGTATCCATCATGGAGGTTCAACAGCCTTGGTCCTTGATCCAATCATCGACGGATTCCATCAAACCTAAGTCCTCATGGACGGTAGCAACAGTCTTAACTTGATTTATCAAGACACGGTCCACAAAATGGGTATTGACCCATCAAAAATCAAGCCTACTAACACCACCTTTAAAGGGGTGATACCCAGCGTAGAAGCCCGCTGCACGGGCTCAATAACATTGGAAGTAGTCTTCGGTTCACTGGATAATTTCCGAAGTGAAGGCTTGATCTTCGACATTGTCCCCTTCCGCAGTGGTTATCATGCACTGCTCGGACGAACCGCCTTCGCTCGCTTCAATGTGGTCCCGCATTATGCTTACTTAAAGCTCAAAATGCCCAAACCCCGCGGCGTTATCACAGTCAATGGAAACACGGAGCGTTCCCTCCGCACTGAGGAGCATACCGCAGCCCTTGCGGCTAAAGTGCAGAGCGGCCTACTTAGGCCGAACACCTTATCGGCCATCAAGTCCCTGGCCACTGTTAAACGCGTCCGGTCTACTCTGCATGATGACAGCTCGGTGACTCCGGAGCTAGACTATCAGTTTTTCCTCATCGATCACCACACATAGCCATGGCACATGTACTGTGTGTGCATAATTACGCAATCAAAATACCCTAGGCAACCACGGAGGCAGAATACGAATAGGTCCATAGTTCGGCTCGACCCTATGCGACCTTGACCTTTTTCCTTTGATCTTTTTTTTCTTTTCCATACCACAAGTGCATTAAAACCTAGCTACTCTACGGTCGCAAAGGACTCTTTTCGGGCCTGTTTCTGTATAAATGACCATGGACCGCTCCTCTCAAGGAATCTTTTCCACAAAGGCCAAAGCGACGCAGACGTGCGGCAGGGCATCAATAAGATCTTCAAGACCTTTTTAGGCCTCGTATACGGCTTTCCCTTGTGTACAAATTTTGGCATGTAAAATAGCCTTGTCACTCTCTGTAATAACACATCTTGACGTATCAAACAGATTACAATGAAAACAGTTTTTTACCAACCCTTGCTCGGACTTTGTGTGTTTCATAATCTGCATTCCTCTTTGGGACTTCCACATACACATTCTAGTACAGCTTCAATACCAGGGGCTCTATTCGACCACACATGTCTTAAAAAAAGACCGAGTACTTTTAGAGTACACTTCGGCGTCCCGAATATTGCATTATATGCATCAACTCTGAATCATGTCTTTGGTTAATAGTTGGGTTGCCCGGCTCCTGTGGTTGCTACCTTACGTTCCGCTTGTTCGGCTAAGGTGGTAAAGGGAGAACTACTGCAATTGTGTTTCTGGTTCGTCCAGTCAAGCACCTGAGTAGAGAAATCTTAAAACTGACTGTCATGATACGGCGAGAGCTAGTCAGCGATTCAGTGACTTATCATAAATCTCTTACGATTTGTTTTGCATTATACGAAGGACTGGCCTTCATCCAGTCACGCGCCTAAGGCATCCAAGTTCAGATAGCCGTACATCCACCAGGGGCTAGTTCCTAGTCCCATTGTCAAACTCCTATGGCTAAGTGAGAGTGATAAAGCCGCATAGTCTGATTGCCTAGTTCGCTGTGTAGGCACCTCCTTTACGGACCAAGATGTTGGGTCAAGTGTGGTCGTGCGCTATTCTTTATGGACCCCGGTATCATCTACGTGGGGGCTGAAGCTGACGACTGGTAAACTCTCAAAAATAAAAATGGCGCACAGGAGGAAAATAATTTCAGATAAAGGCATAAATGTATTACAAAACCTTGGTTCATAAAAGAACACCTGGATAACTCGGATACATTCATAAAAACATGATATCCTTCAAGAATTGGCCCTCTACTATCTAGACACCCTCCAGGACGTTGTCAAAATACTGCTCCAGCTTGCGGTGGTCCTTGCCTTCGGGCGGGCCCTCGGTCGCCACGACGGCGGCCTTCATCTTCGCCCATTGCATCTTGACACGGGCGAAGGCCATCCGTTCACCCTCGATGCTTCCGAGCATTTGATAGCTTCAATTCGGGGCAGCACGTCAGTGAGTCGTTTCACCAGGCCGAAGTAACTGTTAGGAATGGGTTCGGTTGCCCAGAGCCGGACTATGACGTCCTTCATGGCCAAGCCGAACATCCTATGTAGCTTTGCCAGCTGCATCATCTGGTTGTTCAACAATGCCGGATGCTCTGGTGCCAGGTATTGTGACCAGAAGAGCTTCTCCGTGGTGTTCCCCTCCTGGGCCCGGAAGAATTGTGCGGCGTTGGCTGCACTCCTCGGAATATCCGCAAAGGCGTCTAGAGAACTCCATAGTCAAGTAAGGAAGGCATATTTCTGAGTGCCAAATTTACTTTGCAAAAGAAAGGGCTTACCAGCCGCTATCTATTCGGCCCGCCGGATCTCCTCACGAGCCGCCCGGGACTCGCTCCGCGCCTCCTTGGCCTCCTGGAGAGACTTGGTGAGATTGACCGATTGGGCCTTATTCTTCTCCTCCAAGGCCTCACACTTACTGGCAGTATCCTCGAGCTCTTGCTCCACTTTGGTCACCCGCTCTTCATACTGGCGGCGGGTGACGTGCTCGGCCTTTAAGTCCACAGCCGCTTTGTCAGCGGCTGCTTTGCTCACCCGTGCCTGATCCTTGGCTTGGGCGAGGGCGCTCTTCAGGGTCTCGACCTCGGTCGCACTACCTGCAATAATGATCAGGGGAACACACGAGCTTAGACTCCGCATTGGCATATTACTTCAGGTGTGTAAATAATTTCTCAAACATACCTTGCGCCTCATCAAACCGCTTGTTAATGCGGACGATATCATCATCGGCCAGCTGCAGCTTCCTCTTGATTTCGGATACATCAGCGGCCTGGGCGGTCGCCGCTAACAGGGAAGTCTGTTTATCAGTAGATCAGTACATTACCTCCTGCAATTATTATTTGATCCTCTATTCGGCCTTTTTTCAAAAACCGAGCAGAGTCTCCGAGGCTACTATCTATACACAGGCATATTTTTCATATGAAAACGGCTAAGAATATTACATCGCATACCTCAAAGCCTATTAGCAGGTTGGTGAAGGCTTCGTTCAGCACACTCTTGGCGGACTGAACCTTATCAACCACCACACCATCAGGGTGCGGTGCTCCTCCACAATGGAAGCATGTCGCAGTGCCTCCATCAAAGTGTTCGGCGCCTCTGGAATAATGGAGGTCGGCGTCAGAGTTGGCGCTCCCTTACTTTGAAGGGGGTTGCTCACTCGATTCCGAAGCCACATGGGTCTCCAGAATGGTGTTCGGCTGGGGGTCGGACTGGTCAAGGCCCCCATCGTCAGTCTCCATGGGGGTTGAGCCCCCATGTTCTCGGCAGCCTTGGCGGCTTCCCGCACCTCTCCGTGGCCCAGAGAGGTCCTTTGGGATAACACCTCGGTGTCATCTGCGGTGGGTGGTAGAGAGACTCGTGGAGGCGTCTCGCTCTCCACCATCTCCGGCGCTAGAGAGTTCCCCTCAGATGATGATTGTTGGGGGAGGTCATGGCCCAGACTGAAACACATAATATAATATGTTATCCTACAATCATAAAAGACCAGATATATGTAAAGCATCCTTGGACACTTACGATTTGGCTAGGGGCTTCACCCTGGGGCGCCGCTCGGGGATGGCTTCGGCATCTGAATCCGAGCCGTCCGAAAGGGATATCTTCCCTCTCTTGGACGCCCCCGCCTCCGGGTCTATGGAGGCCGCCCTTTTCTTCTTCCCCCCCCCTTAAGGGGAGAATTGCTTTCTGCCTCCTCCTCCTCCTCGTCGTCTTCATCTCCCTCATGGGAGGAGGGAGCTTCGGTCTCTCTGTACATAGCGTCTCAAGTACCTTTACGACGGAGGCCACCTTTGGCCTCCTTGCTCTTCTTCTTGGCCTTCTTGTCAGGCGCCTGATACGGCGTCAGGACCAGCATCCTCGTTAGAAGAGGAACGGCTGGTTCTTCAGGTAGTGGAGCCGGACACTTGATCCACTCCGCCTTCTTTGTTTAGCCCTGATTGAAGGATGGAACGCTCAGCATACCCTTTGATTTGTGAGCTGAAGTCATGTTCGGAAACTAAATGCTTACCGGGGTGGCCAGGTGCACGCTATCGAGGACGATGTCGTCGGTCGTCTCCGGCCACGTCTTTTGGGCCTTGAAGAGCAGCTTCCAGATTTCTTTGTGCGTTGTGCCGAAGAATCACTTCAGGGTTGTGGCCCTGCCAGATTGAACTCCCACATATGGAGAGGCTGGCGCTAGTAGGGGAGGATCCGGCGGAAAAGCATCACTTGAATCGTATCAATGAAACTGGTGTTCTTCTCTATCATATTCTTAATGCGCTTTTGCAGCATCGTCACTTCATCGGTCGACCCACAGTCTAGACCCTTGTTGGTACATGACGCGAGCCGCATTGGGGGTCCGGATCTAAACTTAGGAGTGGCTGCCCATGCGGCGCCGCGAGGTTCAGTGATGTAGAACCACACCTGTTCCCATATCTTGACAGTCTCCACGAAGGCCCCTTTGGGCCAGGTGATGTCGGGGAGCTTTCTCACCATGGCACCGCTGTAGTCCGCGTGCTGCCCGTCGACCACTTTCGGCTTCATGTCGAAAACCTTGAGCCATAGGACGAAGTGGGGGGATGCGGAGGAGCACCTCGCACACGATGATAAACGCCGAGATGTGGAGAAAGGAATTTGGGGCTAGATCATGGAAATCTAGCCCGCAATAGAACATGAGGCCGTGGACGAAAGGGTGGATAGGGAACCCTAGTCCGCGGAGGAAGTGCGGGATGAACACCACTCTCTCACCGGGCTCCGTAGTGGGGGTGACTTGCTTTTTGGCAGGGAGCCTGTGCGTGACGTTCGCAGCCAGGTATCCCGCTTCTCGGAGCTCCTTGATGTCCTTCTCCATAACAAAGGAGGCCACCCACTCGCCTTGTGAGCCGGATCCGGATATGGCTGGAGAGGTTGGTGGTGGTGGGAAGGATCAAAGCTTGGGCGCTCGAGCTCGAGGATGGGAAAGCAGAGGCAGGAAGAAGGCGTGAGGTAAAAAGAAGGGATCTTTATCCGCTTATATAGGTGGTGAATATCAAACACTCCCCTCAAGCCTTAAAATTCGCCTATTCCCAAGGGGTCGTGCAAATGGCACGGTTGGGTTACCCAAACCCGTATTGATGAGAATGCCACGATAAACGGACACGATATCTATTTTAACAAGACATGTCAGTAGAGGTCGCGCCTCGAAACGCGAAGCGGGAGATCAAAAAATGGTTCGAAATAATAAAGAGGCCAGACGCAACATTTTGCCAAAAAAGCTGTCAGTAGACAGACCTTTTCGATTAAGTGTTGTGTCCTTGAGGTTGAGGGTTGTGCTATACAGAGCCGGATACAGTCCTCTTATGCAGAAGACTACTTTGAAGTATTCGAAGGAGGAACCCACCTTGCAATGCCGAAGTCAACCTACGTACCGAACACATTGTCATTGAAAGACTGGTTCAGGGGTTACTGAGTGGGTCCTGGATTATGGGGTCCTCTAGTGTCTGGGCTATGTGACATGGGCCGGACTGATGGGCCATGAAGATACAAGGCAGAAGACCTTTCACCGTGCCCGGATAGGACTCTGATGACCCACAAGTTTAGGGGATCTATCATAGTCCTTTCGATAAGTAAGTGTCGAACCCAACAAGGAGCAAAAGGAAATGATAAGCAATTTTCAGTAAGGTGTTCTATGCAAGTACTAAAATTATCGGTAACAGATAGTTTTGTGATAAGGTAATTTGTAACGGGTAACAAGTAATAAAAGTAAATATGGTGCAGCAAGATGGCCCAATCATTTTTGTAGCAAAGGACAAGCCTGTACAAACTCTTATATAAAGGAAAGCGCTCCCGAGGACACATGGGAATTATCGTCAAGCTAGTTTTCATCATGCTCATTTGATTCACGTTTGTTACTTTGATAATTTGATATGTGGGTGGACCAGTGCTTGGGTACTGCCCTTCCTTGGACAAGAATCCCACTTATGATTAACCCCTCTTGCAAGCATCCGCAACTACAAAAGAAGTATTAAGGTAAACCTAACCATAGCATGAAACATATGGATCCAAATTAGCCCCTTATGAAGCAACGCATAAACTAGGGTTTAAGCTTCAGTCACTCTAGCAACCCATCATCTACTTATTACTTCCCAATGCCTTCCTCTAGGCCCAAACAATGGTGAAGTGTCATGTAGTCGACGTTCACATGACACCACTAGAGGAAAGACAACATACATCTCATCAAAATATCGAACGAATACCAAATTCAGATGACTACTTATAGCAAGACTTGTCCTATGTCCTCAGGAACAAACGTAACTACTCACAAATCATATTCATGTTCATAATCAAAGGGGTATTAATATGCATAAAGGATCTGAACATATGATCTTCCACCAAGTAAACCAACTAGCATCAACTACAAGGAGTAATCAACACTACTAGCAACCCAAAGGTACCAATATGAGGTTTTGGGACAAAGATTGGATACAAGAGATGAACTAGGGTTTGAGATGAGATGGTGCTGGTGAAGATGTTGATGGAGATTGACCCCCTCCCGATGAGAGGATCGATGGTTATTTCCCCCTCCTGGATGTTTCTCCGGCAGAACAGCTCTGCCGGAGCCCTAGATTGGTTTCGCCAAGGTTCCGCCAAGGCTTTGCCTCGTGGTGGCGGACTTTCGTCCCGAGAGCTTGCTTATGATTTTTTCCAGGGCGAAAGACTTCATATAGCCAAATATGGGCACCGGAGGCCTGCCAGGGGGCCCACGAGACAGGGGGGCGCGCCTAGGGGGTAGGGCGCGCCCCCACCCTCGTGGATTGTGGGTGGTCCCCCTCTGGTGCTTCCTTCGCCCAATATTTTTTATATATTCTAAAATGACTCCTGTGGAGTTTCAGGACTTTTGGAGTTGTGCGGAATAGGTCTCTAATATTTGCTCCTTTTCCAGCCCATAATTCCAGCTGCCGGCATTCTCCCTCTTCATGAAAACCTTGTAAAGTAAGAGAGAATAGGCATAAGTATTGTGACATAATGTGTAATAACAGCCCATAATGCAATAAATATCGATATAAAAGCATGATGCAAAATGGACGTATCAGCTCCCCCTAAGCTTAGACCTCGCTAGTCCTCAAGCGGAAGCCGATATTGAAAAATATGTCGACATGTTTAGAGATAGAGGTGTCGATAAAATAGAATACGGACATGAGGGCATCATGATCATTCTTATAACACCAACATATATATATTTGAAGGAAATATGCCCTAGAGGCAATAATAAAGTTATTATTTATTTCCTTATATCATGATAAATGTTTATTATTCATGCTAGAATTGTATTAACGGTAAACATAATACATGTGTGAATACATAGACAAACTTAGTGTCACTAGTGTGCCTCTACTTGACTAGCTCGTTAATCAAAGATGGTTATGTTTCCTAACCATGAACAAAGAGTTGTTATTTTATTAACGAGGTCACATCATTAGTTGAATGATCTGATTGACATGACCCATTCCATTAGCTTAGCACCCGATCATTTAGTATGTTGCTATTGCTTTCTTCATAACTTATACATGTTCCTATAACTATGAGATTATGCAACTCCCGTTTACCGGAGGAACACTTTGGGTGCTACCAAACGTCACAACGTAACTGGGTGATTATAAAGGAGCATTACAGGTGTCTCCAAAGGTACATGTTGGGTTGGCGTATTTCGAGATTAGGATTTGTCACTCCGATTGTCGGAGAGGTATCTCTGGGGCCCTCTCAGTAATGCACATCACATAAGCCTTGCAAGAATTATAACTAAGATGTTAGTTGTGAGATGATGTATTACGGAACAAGTAAAGAAGACTTGCCGGTAACGAGATTGAACTAGGTATTGGATACTGACGATCGAATCTCGGGCAAGTAACATACCGATGACAAAGGGACAACGTATGTTGTTAATGCGGTCTGACGATAAAGATCTTCGTAGAATATGTAGGAGCCAATATGGGCATCCAGGTCCCGCTATTGTTTTGACCGAATTGATGTTCTCAGTCATGTCTACATTGGTTCTCGAACCGTAGGGTCCGCACGCTTAACATTACGATGACAGTTATTATGAGTTTATGCATTTTGAATGTACCGAAGTTAGTTTCGGAGTCCCGGATAGTGATCACGGACATGACGAGAGTCCTCCGAAATGGTCGAGACATAAAGATTGATAATATTGGAAGCCTATGTTTGGATATCCGGAAGTGTTCGGGTGAAATCGATTTTACCGAGTACGGGAGTTACCGGAACCCCGGGAGCTATATGGGCCTTAGTGGGCTTTAGTGGAAAGGAGAAAGGGGCAGCCCAAGGTGGGCCGCGCGCCTCCCCCCTCCCCTAGTCCTATTAGGACAAGGAGAGGTGGCCGGCCCCCCCTCTCTCTCTTTCCCCCTCGGGGAATCCTATTCCAACTAGGATTGGGGGGGGGAGTCCTACTCCCTGTAGGAGTAGGACTCCTCCTGCGCCCTCCTCCTGGCCGGCCGCCCCCTCCCCCTTGGATCCTTTATATACGGGGGCAGGGGGGCACCTCTAGACACACAAGTTGATCCTTGAGATCGTTCCTTAGCCGTGTGCGGTGCCCCCTGCCACCATATTCCACCTCGATCATATTGTAGCGGTGCTTAGGCGAAGCCCTGCGACAGTAGAACATCAAGATCGTCACCACGCCGTCGTGCTGACGGAACTCCTCCCCGACGCTTTGCTGGATCGGAGCCTGGGGATCATCATCGAGCTGTACGTGTGCTAAGAACTTGGAGGTGCCAGAGTAACGGTGCTTGGATCGGTCGGATCGGGAAGATGTACAACTACTTCCTCTACGTTGCGTCAACGCTTCCGCAATCGGTCTGCGTCGGTATGTAGACAACACTCTCCCCTCTCGTTGCTATGCATCACCATGATCTTGCGTGTGCGTAGGAATTTTTTTGAAATTACTGCGTTCCCCAACAGTGGCATCCGAGCCTAGGTTTTATGGTCTAATGTTATATGCACGAGTAGAACACAAGTGAGTTGTGGGCGATATAAGTCATACTGCCTACCAGCATGTCATACTTTGGTTCGGCGGTATTGTTGGACGAGACGACCCGGACCGACATTACGCGTACGCTTACGCGAGACCGGTTCTCCCGACGTGCTTTGCACATAGGTGGCTTGCGGGCGACAGTCTCTCCAACTTTAGTTGAACCAAGTGTGGCTACGCCCGGTCCTTGCGAAGGTTAAAACGGAGTCTATTTGACAAACTATCATTGTGGTTTTGATGCGTAGGTGAGATTGGTTCTTGCTTAAGCCTGTAGCAGCCACGTAAAACTTGCAACAACAAAGTAGAGGACGTCTAACTTGTTTTTGCAGGGCATGTTGTTTTGTGATATGGTCAAGGCATCATGCTGAATTTTATTGTATGAGATGATCATGTTTTGTAACCGAGTTATCGGCAACTGGCAGGAGCCATATGGTTGTCGCTTTATTGTATGCAATGCAATCGCGATGTAATGCTTTACTTTATCACTAAGCGGTAGCGATAGTCATGGAAGCATAAGATTGGCGAGACGACAACGATGCTACGATGGAGATCAAGGTGTCGCGCCGGTGACGATGGTGATCATGATGGTGCTTCGGAGATGGAGATCACAGGCACAAGATGATGATGGCCATATCATATCACTTATATTGATTGCATGTGATGTTTATCTTTTATGCATCTTATCTTGCTTTGATTGACGGTAGCATTATAAGATGATCTCTCACTAAATTATCAAGAAGTGTTCTCCCTGAGTATGCACCGTTGCGAAAGTTCTTCGTGCTGAGACACCACGTGATGATCGGGTGTGATAGGCTCTACGTTCAATACAACGGGTGAAAAACAGTTGCACACGCGGAATACTCAGGTTATACTTGACGAGCCAAGCATATACAGAGATGGCCTCGGAACATGGAGACCGAAAGGTCGAGCGTGAATCATATAGTAGATATGATCAACATAGTGATGTTCACCAATGAAACTACTCCATCTCACGTGATGATCGGACATGGTTTAGTTGATTTGGATCACGTGATCACTTAGAAGATTAGAGGGATGTCTATCTAAGTGGGAGTTCTTAAGTAATATGATTAATTGAACTTAAATTTATCATGAACTTAGTCCCTGATAGTATCTTGCTTGTTTATGTTGATTGTAGATAGATGGCTCGTGTTGTTGTTCCGTTGAATTTTAATGCGTTCCTTGAGAAAGCAAAGTTGAAAGATGATGGTAGAAATTACACGGACTAGGTCCGTAACTTGAGGATTATCCTCATTGCTGCACAGAAGAATTACGTCCTGGAAGCACCGCTGGGTGCCAGGCCTGCTGCTGGAGCAACACCAGATGTTATGAACATCTGGCAGAGCAAAGCTGATGACTACTCGATAGTTCAGTGTGCCATGCTTTACGGCTTAGAATCGGGACTTCAACGACGTTTTGAACGTCATGGAGCATATGAGATGTTTCAGGAGTTGAAGTTAATATTTCAAGCAAATGCCCGAATTGAGAGATATGAAGTCTCCAATAAGTTCTATAGCTGCAAGATGGAGGAGAACAGTTCTGTCAGTGAGCATATACTCAAAATGTCTGGGTATAATAATCACTTGATTCAGATGGGAGTTAATCTTCCAGATGATTGCGTCATTGACAGAATTCTCTAATCACTGCCACCAAGCTACAAGAGCTTCGTGATGAACTATAATATGCAAGGGATGAACAAGACTATTCCCGAGCTCTTCGCAATGCTGAAAGCTGCGGAGGTAGAAATCAAAAAGGAGCATCAAGTGTTGATGGTCAACAAGACCACTAGTTTCAAGAAAAAGGGCAAAGGGAAGAAGAAGGGGAACTTAAAAAAGAACAGCAAGCAAGTTGCTGCTCAAGAGAAGAAACCCAAGTCTGGACCTAAGCCTAAAACTGAGTGCTTCTACTACAAGCAGACTGGTCACTGGAAGCGGAACTGCCCCAAGTATTTGGCGGATAAGAAGGATGGCAAGGTGAACAAAGGTATATGTGATATACATGTTATTGATGTGTACCTTACTAATGCTCGCAGTAGCACCTGGGTATTTGATACTGGTTCTGTTGCTAATATTTGCAACTCGAAACAGGGACTACGGATTAAGCGAAGATTGGCTAAGGACGAGGTGACGATGCGCGTGGGAAACGGTTCCAAAGTCGATGTGATCGCGGTCGGCACGCTACCTCTACATCTACCTTCGGGATTAATATTAGACCTAAATAATTGTTATTTGGTGCCAGCGTTGAGCATGAACATTATATCTGGATCTTGTTTAATGCGAGACGGTTATTCATTTAAATCAGAGAATAATGGTTGTTCTATTTATATGAGTAATATCTTTTATGGTCATGCACCCTTGAAGAGTGGTCTATTCTTATTGGATCTCGATAGTGGTAATACACATATTCATAATGTTGAAGCCAAAAGATGCAGAGTTGATAATGATAGTGCAACTTATTTGTGGCACTGCTGTTTAGGTCATATCGGTGTAAAGCGCATGAAGAAACTCCATACTGATGGGCTTTTGGAACCACTTGATTATGAATCGCTTGGTACTTGCGAACCGTGCCTCATGGGCAAGATGACTAAAACACTGTTCTCCGGTACTATGGAGAGAGCAACAGATTTGTTGGAAATCATACATACAGATGTATGTGGTCCGATGAATATTGAAGCTCGTGGCAGATATCGTTATTTTCTCACCTTCATAGATGATTTAAGCAGATACGGGTATATCTACTTAATGAAACATAAGTCTGAAACATTTGAAAAGTTCAAAGAATTTCAGAGTGAAGTTGAAAATCATCGTAACAAGAAAATAAAGTTTCTACGATCTGATCGTGGAGGAGAATATTTGAGTTACGAGTTTGGTGTATATTTGAAAAATTGTGGAATAGTTTCGCAACTCACACCACCTGGAACACCATAGCGTAATGGTGTGTCCGAACGTCGTAATCGTACTTTACTAGATATGGTGCGATCTATGATGTCTCTTACTGATTTACCGCTATCGTTTTGGGGATACGCTCTAGAGACGGCCGCATTCACGTTAAATAGGGCACCATCAAAATCTATTAAGACGACGCCTTATGGACTATGGTTTGGCAAGAAACCAAAGTTGTCGTTTCTGAAAGTTTGGGGCTGCGATGCTTATGTGAAAAAGCTTCAACCTGATAAGCTCGAACCCAAATCGGAGAAATGTGTCTTGATAGGATATCCAAAGGAAACTATTGGATACACCTTCTATCACAAATCCGAAGGCAAGACTTTTGTTGCTAAATTCGGAAACTTTCTGGAGAAGGAGTTTCTCTCGAAAGAAGTGAGTGGGAGGAAAGTAAAACTTGATGAGGTAACTGTACCTGCTCCCTTGTTGGAAAGTTGTACACCACAGAAAACTATTTCTGCGACACCTACTCCAGTAACTGAGGAAGTTAATGATAATGATCATGAAACTTCAGAACAAGATACTACTGAACCTCGTAGATCAACCAGAGTGAGATCCACGCCAGAGTGGTACGGTAATCCAGTTCTGGAAGTCATGCTAGTAGATCATGATGAACCTACGAACTATGAAGAAGCGATGGTGAGCCCAGATTCCGCAAAGTGGCTTGAAGCCATGAAATCTGAGATGGGATCCATGTATGAGAACAAAGTATGGACTTTGGTTGACTTGCCCGCTGATCGGCAAGCAATTGAGAATAAATGGATCTTCAAGAAGAAGACTGACGCTGACGGTAATATTACTGTCTACAAAGCTCGACTTGTCGCAAAAGGTTTTTGGCAAGTTCAAGGGATTGACTACGATGAGACCTTCTCACCCGTAGCGATGCTTAAGTCTGTCCGAATCATGTTAGCAATTGCCGCATTTTATGATTATGAAATTTGGCAGATGGATGTCAAAACTACATTCCTGAATGGATTTCTGGAAGAAGAGTTGTATATGATGCAACCAGAAGGTTTTGTCGATCCAAAGGGAGCTAACAAAGTGTGCAAGCTCCAGCGATCCATTTATGGACTGGTGCAAGCCTCTCGGAGTTGGAATAAACGCTTTGATAGTGTGATCAAAGCATTTGGTTTTATACAGACTTTTGGAGAAGCCTGTATTTACAAGAAAGTGAGTGGGAGCTCTGTAGCATTTCTGATATTATATGTGGATGACATATTACTAATTGGAAATGATATAGAATTTCTGGATAGCATAAAGGGATACTTGAATAAAAGTTTTTCAATGAAAGACCTCGGTGAAGCTGCTTACATATTAGGCATTAAGATCTATAGAGATAGATCAAGATGCTTAATTGGACTTTCACAAAGCACATACCTTGACAAAGTTTTGAAGAAGTTCAAAATGGATCAAGCAAAGAAAGGGTTTTTGCCTGTGTTACAAGGTGTGAAGTTGAGTAAGACTCAATGCCCGACCACTGCAGAAGATAGAGAGAAAATGAAAGATGTTCCCTATGCTTCAGCCATAGGCTCTATCATGTATGCAATGCTGTGTACCAGACCTGATGTGTGCCTTGCTATAAGTTTAGCAGGGAGGTACCAAAGTAATCCAGGAGTGGATCACTGGACAGCGGTCAAGAACATCCTGAAATACCTGAAAAGGACTAAGGATATGTTTCTCGTATATGGAGGTGACAAAGAGCTCATCGTAAAAGGTTATGTTGATGCAAGCTTTGACACTGATCCGGACGATTCTAAATCGCAAACTGGATACGTGTTTACATTAAACGGTGGAGTTGTCAGTTGGTGCAGTTCTAAACAAAGCATCGTAGCGGGATCTACATGTGAAGCGGAGTACATAGCTACTTCGGAAGCAGCGAACGAAGGAGTCTGGATGAAGGAGTTCATATCCGATCTAGGTGTCATACCTAGTGCATCGGGTCCAATGAAAATCTTTTGTGACAATACTGGTGCAATTGCCTTGGCAAAGGAATCCAGATTTCACAAGAGGACCAAGCACATCAAGAGACGCTTCAATTCCATCCGGGATCTAGTCCAGGTGGGAGACATAGAGATTTGCAAGATACATACGGATCTGAATGTTGCAGACCCGTTGACTAAGCCTCTTCCACAAGCAAAACATGATCAGCACCAAGGCTCCATGGGTGTTAGAATCATTACTATGTAATCTAGATTATTGACTCTAGTGCAAGTGGGAGACTGAAGGAAATATGCCCTAGAGGCAATAATAAAGTTATTATTTATTTCCTTATATCATGATAAATGTTTATTATTCATGCTAGAATTGTATTAACCGAAAACATAATACATGTGTGAATACATAGAAAAACTTAGTGTCACTAGTGTGCCTCTACTTGACTAGCTCGTTAATCAAAGATGGTTATGTTTCCTAACCATGAACAAAGAGTTGTTATTTTATTAACGAGGTCACATCATTAGTTGAATGATCTGATTGACAAGACCCATTCCATTAGCTTAGCACCCGATCGTTTAGTATGTTGCTATTGCTTTCTTCATGACTTATACATGTTCCTATGACTATGAGATTATGAAACTCCCGTTTACCAGAGGAACACTTTGGGTGCTACCAAACGTCACAACGTAACTGGGTGATTATAAAGGAGCATTACAGGTGTCTCCAAAGGTACATATTGGGTTGGTGTATTTCGAGATTAGGATTTGTCACTCCGATTGTCGGAGAGGTATCTCTGGGCCCTCTCGGTAATACACATCACATAAGCCTTGCAAGCATTACAACTAATGAGTTAGTTGCAAGATGATGTATTACAGAACGAGTAAAGAGACTTGCCGGTAACAAGATTGAACTAGGTATTGGATACCGACGATCGAATCTCGGGCAAGTAACATACCGATGACAAAGGGAACAACGTATGTTGTTATGCGGTCTGACCGATAAAGATCTTCGTAGAATATGTAGGAGCCAATATGGGCATCCAGGTCCCGCTATTGGTTATTGACCGGAGATGTGTCTCAGTCATGTCTGCATTGTTCTCGAACCGTAGGGTCCGCACGCTTAACGTTACGATGACAGTTATTATGAGTTTATGCATTTTGATGTACCGAAGTTAGTTCGGAGTCCCGGATGTGATCACGGACATGACGAGGAGTCTCGAAATGGTCGAGACATAAAGATTGATATATTGGAAGCCTATGTTGGATATCGGAAGTGTTCCGGGTGAAATCGCGATTTTACCGGAGTACCGAGAGGTTACCGGAACCCCCCGGGAGCTATATGGGCCTTAGTGGGCTTTAGTGGAAAGGAGAAAAGGGGCAGCCCAAGGTGGGCCGCGCGCCTCCCCCCTCCCCTAGTCCTATTAGGACAAGGAGAGGTGGCCGCCCCCCCTCTCTCTCTTTCCCCCTCGGGGAATCCTATTCCAACTAGGATTGGGGGGGGGAGTCCTACTCCCGGTAGGAGTAGGACTCCTCCTGCGCCCTCCTCCTGGCCGGCCGCCCCCTCCCCCTTGGATCCTTTATATACGGGGGCAGGGGGGGCACCTCTAGACACACAAGTTGATCCTTGAGATCGTTCCTTAGCCGTGTGCGGTGCCCCCTGCCACCATATTCCACCTCGATCATATTGTAGCGGTGCTTAGGCGAAGCCCTGCGACAGTAGAACATCAAGATCGTCACCACGCCGTCGTGCTGACGGAACTCCTCCCCGACGCTTTGCTGGATCGGAGCCCGGGGATCGTCATCGAGCTGTACGTGTGCTAAGAACTCGGAGGTGCCGGAGTAACGGTGCTTGGATCGGTCGGATCGGGAAGACGTACGACAACTTCCCTTACATTGCGTCAACGCTTCCGCAGTCGGTCTGCGTGGGTACGTAGACAACACTCTCCCCTCTCGTTGCTATGCATCACCATGATCATGCGTGTGCGTAGGAAATTTTTTGAAATTACCGCGTTCCCCAACAATATTGTGATATGATTTCTTATGCTAAAGTAACAATTCATTCACAATTTCAAGTATGAATTAGAAACTTCATTGAAAACTAACAAAACTACAATCTCAGTCATTGAAGCAACTGCAATTTATCATAACATCGGAAAGAGTCAATATAAGAGCTTTTCAGCAAGTCCACATACTCAACTATCATTTAGTCTTTCACAATTGCTAACACTCACACAATATTTATGGGTATGAAGTTTTAATCGAACATAGAGAAATATATGGTCTTATAGTTTCGCCTCCCCACCTTTTACCTCAAGGGTAATGCCAACAATAATAGTTCATGAAAACTCACATCCAATTAGCTATATACATCAGGATCTTTCCGACACACAGTGCTTGCCAAAGGATAAAATGTAAAAAGGAAAGGTGAAGATCACCACGACTCTTGTATGAAGTGTAAGACAAGAATAAAAGATAGGCCCTTCGCAGAGGGAAGCAGAGGTTGTCATGTGATTTTATGGTTGGATGCACGAAATCTTAATGCAAAAGAACGTCACTTTATATTGCCACTTGTGATATGGAACTTTATGATGCAGTTCGTCGCTTTTATTTCTTCCACATCACAAGATCGTATAAAGCTTATTTTGTCCATACTAATAAATCATACATATTAAGGGAGCAATTTTTATTGCTTGCAACAATGACAACTTTCTTGACGGATCTTACTCAATCCATAGGTAGATATGGTGGACTCTCATGGCAAAATTGGTTTTAAGGATATTTGGAAGCACAAGTAGTATCTCTACTTGGTGCAAAGAATTTGGCTAACATGAGGGGGAAAGGCAAGCTCAACATGTTGGATGATCCATGACAATATAATTTATTTCGGATATAAGAAAACATAACCCATTACGTTGTATTCCTTGTCCAACCTCAACTTTTTAGCATGTCATATTTTAATGAGTGCTCACAATCATAAAAGATGTCCAAGATAGTATATTTATATGTGAAAACCTATCTTTCTTTATTACTTCCTATTAATTGCAACGATGACCAAAACTATGTTTGTTAACTCTCAACAACTTTTATTCATCATACTCTTTATATGTGAAGTCATTACTCTCCATAAGATCAATAAAATCTCTCTATTTCTTTTTATTCTTTCTTTTATTCCCTCATGATCAAACCAAGGTGATCAAGCCCTCGACTCAAAACTAATCTTTATTGTATATAGGTCACGGACTCGATTACATAGAAGGATCATAAAGCAAAACTCAAAACTAAATCATACTGAAACTTTATTCTACTAGATCAAGATATTACCAAAATGATCGAACTAAGAAAATTGGTAAATATAAAAGTGTGATGGTGATATGATACCGGGGCACTCCCCCAAGCTTGGCAGTTGCCAAGGGGAGTGTCCATACCCATGTATTTATGTCTCTTTCTTCGAAGGTGGAGGAGACGGTGATGATGATGACAATTGTGCCTTCAGCTTTTTCATATTGTAATTGAGAAGAGCGATTTCCTCCTTTAAATCATCGACCTCCGATTTCAGCTTCAAGATCTTGCCACATAAATTTCCTTTGCTTTTCTGCCGAAAATGAGAAGGAATAGATCAGTTGTTAGACAGTTTGTCGGGGGTGTCATGCGACATATGCCAAAGGATGGCTTATCATGGAGGGGGCTAATAAGACGTCGCTGGTGCCAGGAAACGGGATGAGGCGAAGACATGCACGCCGACAAATCTTACCCAGGTTCGGGGCTCTCCTAGGAGATAACACCCCTAGTCCTGCTCTGCGGGGTCTCCGCATGATCACTAACTCAACAAGAGTGGCTACAAGATTGCTCCTTGAGATGTGTTTCTAGTGGAGGAAGAAGGCAAGGCTAGCTCTCTCCTCTCTCTATGTGTGTGTATTTGCTAAAGATCTCAACCCTTTGCATGGGTGCCCTGGGAGGTTTATATAGGCCTACCCCCCAGGGGTACAATGGTAAACTGGCCGGGTGTAGGCCCAGGACGTTGGTGTCTCCTATGGCTGGCTTCTCCACTGGTCGCTGGGCCCGCCGGCTGGTGGGCCCCGCCGGCTATCTTGTACTTGGCCAACAGGCCACGCCCGCCGCTTGCGGGTCTTGCCGGGTGCTCATTACTGTAGCCATGCTTCTAATGACCCTTGCTTTGTCGGGGAGGCGTGGCTATAGTTCCGTCGCCTTGCGGTTGTTTACTGTAGCCATTCCCATCTCTTCTGGTTGATGGCACAAAAACTCCTAGGGAAGGGAAGGGCCGCCTGCTGGAAGCCGGCCCTCCCTCAAGCCGTCTGGCTGAGCTTGCAGCCCTCTGGCTTCTCAAGGGCAAGTAGGGCCCGCCGCCTGTGAGCCGTACCGATAGCCCATCGTTGGAGCGGGGGCCCCTGACCTGAGTGATGTCATGGGCGGAAGGGCAATAGTGCCGCGCTGTGTGGGAGATCACCAGCCGGTACAGAGCACTGTGGCCATGTCCTGTGCTGGATTCGAGGGTGGCAGGCTTCTCTGTAGCCATGCCACATCTCATCGCATTCATGGGGGCTTAGATTTTGAGGGTGCTTGGGGCCGCCTGCTAGGAGCCGACCTCTCTAGAGGCCGCCTGCTAGGAGGCGGCCCAGTTCATGGTCGTCCTCTTGGTCCTCCGTCTTCTGGGAGCCGACTTCTTGGACCAGTCGGCCACAAGAAGGCGGTGATTAATCTTTGACACTTGAGGGGCGCAGTCGGCCCCGATGTCTTGAAATGTCATGGGAGGCAGATGAGGCTACCCATGGCCAAGAACTCCGACAGTAGTCCCCGAAGCTAGTGGGTCGCCGCGGCTGACAAAACGGGGGCCCCGGCAGCTTCCTACTCCTTGAAGTCCTGGTTGTCTGTCTTGTCTGTCTTTTGGAACACCGATTGCCAGAAGCCGCCCCAGGTCAGGCAAGCCGACTGGTGGAATTTGAATCGTCACGGCGGGAGGAACACGGCGTGCTGGCTAGGCGCTTACGCTTGCCGCCCCCCGCGTGCGCGCCACGCGGCATTAGCTGGCCGGGCCGGCCCACGCTCGATGGGACACATCAGCAGGCTGAGCCTGCCACTACCGGGCCTCGGCACGCGCGCGGATCCGCTGCGGCCGAGGCAGGCGGTTGGGATCCCTTGTGTTTTTACCACACGCCATTATGGCGTGGTAAGTGCGGGGCCGTGGGGTTGTGGGCGCAGTAAATCCCATGCCCCGCCCCCTTGGCTTCGCAGCCAGAGGGCTATAAGTAGGGTGAGAGGAGAGGGGCAGAGGCACGCGTGCCCTCCTCTCACCCTTTCTTCTTCCTCACTGCTGTTGCACTCCACGCTCTACTGAAGTGCTGCCACGGTTTGCTGTCGTCGTCGAGCTTCTTCTTCCCAAGCCCTTTCTCCGTTCCATCGCAGGCCCGCGTGCTCTTCACTGCCCCTTTGCCTTCATCGAGCTCGAGTCAACATGGAGCGCTCCGTCAACTGGGACGGCACCAACGTCCACGAAGACCACCTCACTTTTCTTCGTGACACGCGGCGACTGCCCGGCGCAGACCGCGTCAGGGTGCGCGTGCCGCCCGCCAACGAGATCTCGCCGGTGCCCGAGGAAGGCGAGCGCGTCATCTTCCGCTCGCACTTCCTCCGTGGCTTCGGCCTGCCGGCGAGCGATGTCCTCCACACTTTCCTTACCTTCTACGGACTCCAGCCGCACTGTAACAGCCTAGTTTTTGGCCCTTTTCTTTTTGTTTTTGATTTATTTAGTTTTGCTCTGTTTTCTTTTTGGAGTGGTTCTGTGGCCTTGCCACCAGGGAAATCATCATCATTCCCCCTCCAAAGTGGCTCACCATTCTCAAAACCTTGCAAAGATCATGTCACTCCACTGCTTGACCAAACCCTAATTTCTTTTTCTCAGGAATATTCCTTTTCCTATTAAAGGAATAACCCTGTCTGCCCTAGGTTGTGAAGCAACCCATATTTCTGTCCATCCAAAAATTCCCAAATAATTCTCATAATTCCTTTGGGTCATATGTTGATCAAATATGCCCAAACTTTCCTGTCCTAGCCCAAGAATAATTCCCCAATAATTATTCTTCCTTTCTGTCCAGAGTGGCACTTTGTGAAGGAAGTGTCATTTATCTTATCTTGTTTGCTCCCAAGCTTGTTGGGCATTCTTTTATGTCCAAATAATTTCCACATGCCAAAATTAAACTTTATTTGCCTAGCCAATCTTCCCTAGTGATTTTTTAAAGTTTTTGTCAAACAGAAGCCACTCTGAAGTACTAGTAAGGAGAATCCAAATGAGGTTAAATTTTGCATGCCTCTTCTTGTGCTCATATTATCTCACTCCTACAAATTTCAGCCCCATCCAATCATCTATGTGAGCATAGGACCAAATCTTTGATTCTGCCAATATTTTCAGGTTGTGAAAGCAAGTATATTTTATATTGCTTCATTTTGTGTGAAAATTTACCAGAGCATTATCCTACGCAAATAACTTCTATCCACCAATTTTGGGATCAATTATTAAAGCAATATTTCATTAGAATTTTTGCAAGTTCCTGGACAGAGGGGATAGCTGTGTAGGAAGTACCATTTTGGTGAATCCATTTGGTGCAAACTTTTTACAGAATCTTCTTATGACCAAATAACTAAGCCTTGCCAAATTTGAGCTCAAGTTGATGCTCCATGTGAGTGCATCATCCAAATCTTATTTCTGGACCAAAAATGCAGTTGTGAAGCAACTATTTTCATTACTGGTCCAAATCTTCTCAAAGTTACCAGGATGAAAGTCTTTCTTACCCTAAACCTCGTAGACAACTCCATTGCTCGCAATCACTTTCCTGTGGATCACCAGTACACGTTCAAGTTTACTGCAGTAAACTTCAGACAATGATTACCATTTAACTAGTGCAGTTTTCATCTATCTACCACCGCAGTTGTAACCTCCCCTGGAAGAACTTACCCCTAGACAACAATTTCCAGCCCATCTCCCCCGCTACATGCCGGTGCACGCGGTGACCGCGTTAATGGCATCACTGTGCACGCGCTCAGTGTGAAGTGGCCGCGTCTAGTGGCCGTTTGTGCTTCGGCACCTCCTCCTCTCATCGGCTTCGCGCACATGAGCATGTCCAGGAGTTTTACCGCGCCGTCGCCATCCCCCTGGAGCCATCTCCCCCTCCGTAAGCCCTCCGTCAGCTCTCGTCGCCGCGTGCCCACGGACGTGTTGTAGCCGACCGTCGTTTCCCTCCTTGGTGTCCTCTTCCTCTTCTTGTCCCCGTGCTCCGCTCGTCTCCGTGACCTCTCCGGCTCGTCCGCACCCCCCCTCGTAGCGTTCCCGTGCCTCCCCGTGGTGGATGAGCGTCACTAGTGCTTTGACCTGGCGTGCACGGCGGCGACCGGCTCGGCCTCCCTCGCCCACCTATATATAGGCCTCCCCCGAGCCTTTCGAGCACACCAGCAGCCTCCCCGCACTCCACTACTCCTCCCCAGCCTTTCATTCGAGCTCGAGGAGCTCCCGTGCCCTCCATTGCCACCATGCCGCCGCGGTGCTCCGCCTAAATTCTGGCAAGCCGCGCCTCCTCTCCCCGTTCCAACACCACAAGAGCACTCCTCTCCTCCCCGTAGTTTGCCCCACCCCCTCTCCCTTCGCCGGAGACGACCTTAATGCCAAGAACCACTGCCGCCCGAAGCTCTCTGCCCTCCTCATGGTGCCACCCCTCCCCTCCATCTTGGTCCTCCCCGGCGCTGTCCAACCCTCTAAATGGATGTGGCGCCCCTCCCCGAGTCCGTTGGTGCCTCCCGCTCGGCCAGTGGTGCCCGGAGCCGGCCGGGCCGCCGCCGCGCCCCTCCCTCTGGACCACGGGCGAGCGCGGGCGAGCGTTTGAAGATGAAGACACCGACCCCCTACCCGTGGGACCCGCCCATCAGCCTCGTAGGCGTTGACCAGGCATTGATGACGTGGATAAGTGGACGCGCAGTTCCGGTCGGTACGTGTTCATAAGCTAAAAGCATATTCTCTAGGTAGTTCAGCTCAAAATACGTTCTTGTTATCCCGAAAGCGTATTTCCTCTCTGCTTCAGCCCTGAATGCATTTTTCTATCTGGAAAGCGTATTCCTGGAAAGGCACATTCTTTTTTTTCCAGCCGAGGGCCTGTTTGTGATGATTTCTTTACAGATAGGTCCCTGGCAGAAAAACCTTCATATCTTTTTGCCCACAACTCCAAATGACGTGATTCCAAAGCCAACTTCTTCGTCTCATCGAGCCCGTTCTGTTGATTTTATTTTCATCATGTGTTAATATTCTGGGGAAAGGCAAGCTCAACATGTTGGATGATCCATGACAATATAATTTATTTCGGATATAAGAAAACATAACCCATTACGTTGTCTTCCTTGTCCAACCTCAACTTTTTAGCATGTCATATTTTAATGAGTGCTCACAATCATAAAAGATGTCCAAGATAATATATTTTTATGTGAAAACCTCTCTTTATTTATTACTTCCTATTAATTGCAACGATGACTAAAACTATGTTTGTTAACTCTCAACAACTTTTATTCATCATACTCTTTATATGTGAAGTCATTACTCTTCATAAGATCAATACGATCTCTCTATTTCTTTTTATTCTTTCTTTTATTCCCTTGATCAAAGCAAGGTGATCAAGCCCTCGACTCAAAACTAATATTTATTCTATATAGCTCACGGACTCGATTACATAGAAGGATCATAAAGCAAAACTCAAAACTAAATCATACTGAAACTTTATTCTACTAGATCAAGATATTACCAAAATGATCGAACTAAAAAATGGTAAATATAAAAGTGTGATGGTGATATGATATCGGGGCACTCCCCCAAGCTTGGCAGTTGCCACGGGGAGTGTCCATACCCATGTATTTATGTCTCTTTCTTCGAAGGTGGAGGAGATGGTGATGACGATGACAATTGTGCCTTCAGCTTTTTCATATTGTAATTGAGAAGAGCGATTTCCTCCTTTAAATCATCGACCTCCAATTTCAGCTTCAAGATCTTGTCACATAAATCTCCTTTGTTTTTTTGCCAAAAATGAGAAGGAATAGATCGGTTGTTAGACAGTTTGTCGGGGGTGTCATGCGACATATGCCAAAGGATGGCTTATCATGGAGGGGGCTAATAAGACATCGCCGGTGCCAGGAAACGGGATGAGGCGAAGACATGCACGCCGACGAATCTTACCCAGGTTCAGGGCTCTCCTAGGAGATAACACTCCTAGTCCTGCTCTGCAGGGTCTCCGCATGATCACTAACTCAACAAGAGTGTCTACAAGATTGCTCCTTGAGCTGTGTTTCTAGTGGAAGAAGAAGGCAAGGCTGGCTCTCTCCTCTCTCTACGTGTGTGTATTTGCTAAAGATCTCAACCCTTTGCATGGGTGCCCTGGGAGGTTTATATAGACCTACCCCCAGGGGTACAATGGTAAACTGGCCGGGTGTAGGCCCAGGAAGTTAGTTTTTCCTGTGGCTAGCTTCTCCGCTGGTCACTAGGGCCCGCTGGCTATCTTGTACTTGGCCAACAGGCCACGCCCGCCGCTTGCGGGTCTTGCCAGCTGCTCATCACCGTAGCCATGCTTCTAATGACGCTTGCTTTGTCGGGGAGGCGTGGCTACAGTTCCGCCGCCTGGCGGTTGTTTACTGTAGCCATTCCCCATCTCTTGTGGTTGATGGCGCACAAACTCCTAGGGAAGGGAAGGGCCGCCTGCTGGAAGCCGGCCCTCCCTCAAGCCGTCTGGATGAGCTTGCCGCCCTCTAGCTTCTCAAGGGCAAGTAGGGCCCGCCGCCTGTGAGCCGTACCGACAGCCCGTCGTTGGAGCGGGGCCCCCTGACCTGAGTGATGTCATGGGCGGAAGGGCAACAGTGCCGCGCTATGCCGGAGATCACCAGCCGGTACGGAGCACTGTGGCCATGTCCTGCCCTGGATTCGAGGGTGGCAGGCTTCTCTGTAGCCATGCCACTTCTCATCGCATTCATGGGGGCTCATATTTTGAGGTTGCTTGGGGCCGCCTGCTAGGAGGCGGCCCAGTTCGTGGCCGTCCTCTTGGTCCTCCGTCTTCTGGGAGCTGGCTTCTTGGACCAGTCGGCCACAAGAAGGCGGTGATTAATCTTTGACACTTGAGGGGCGTAGTCGGCCCCGATGTCTTGAAATGTCATGGGAGGCAGATGAGGCTACCCATGGCCAAGAACTCCGACAGTAGTCCCCGAAGCTGGTGGGTCGCCACGGCTGCCAAAACGGGGGGGGGGGGGGGGGGGGGGGGGGGGAGGGGGGGGGGGGGGGGGGCAGCTTCCTACTCCTTGAAGTCCTGGTTGCCTGTCTCTTCTGTCTTTTGGAATGCCGATTGCCAGAAGCCGCCGCAGGCCAGGCAAGCCGACTGGTGGAATTTGAATCGTCATGGTGGGAGGAACACGGTCTGCTGGCTAGGCGCTTAGGCTTGCCGCCCGCCGCATGCACGCCACGCGGCATTAGCTACCTTGGCCGGCCCACGCTCGATGGGACACATCAGCAGGCCGGGCCCGCCACTACCGGGCCTCGGCACACGCGCAGATCCGCTGCGGACGAGGCGGGCGGTTGGGATCCCGCGTGTTTTTACCACGCGCCATTATGGCGTGGTAAGTGCGGGGCCGTGGGGTTGTGGGCACAGTAAATCCCACGATCCCACGCACCGCCCCCTTGGCTTCGCAGCCAGAGGGCTATAAGTAGGGGGAGAGGAGAGGGGCAGAGGCGTGCACGCCCTCCTCTCGCCCTTTCATCTTCCCCACTTCTGCTGCACTCCACGCTCCGCCGAAGTGGTGCCACGGTTTGCTGTTGTCGTCAAGCTTCTTCTTCCCGAGCCCTTTCTCCGTTCCACCGCAGGCCCGCGTGCTCATCGCTGCCCCTTTGCCTTCGTCGAGCTCGAGTCGACATGGAGCGCTCCGGCGACTGGGACGGATCCAACGTCCATGAAGACCACCACATGTTTCTTCGTGACACGCGTCGACTGCCCGGCGCGGACCTCGTCAGGCTGCGTGTGCCGCCCGCCAACGAGATCTCGCCGGTGCCGGAGGAAGGCGAGCGCGTCATCTTCCGCTCGCACTTCCTCCGTGGCTTCGGCCTGCCGACGAGCTACGTCCTCCGTGCTTTCCTTACCTTCTACTGACTCGAGCCGCACTGTAACAGCCTGGTTTTTGGCCCTTTTCTTTTTCTTTTTGATTTATTTAGTTTTGCTCTGTTTTCTTTTTGGAGTAGTTATGTGGCCTTGCCACCTGGGAAATCATCATCATTTCCCCTCCCAAGTGGCTCACCATTCTCAAAACCTTTCCAAGATCATGTCACTCCACTGCTTGACCAAACCCTAATTTCTTTTTCTCAGGAATATTCCTTTTCCTATTAAAGGAATAACCATGTCTGCTCTAGGTTGTGAAGCAACCCATATTTCTGTCCATCCAAAAATTCCCGAATAATTCTCATAATTCCTTTGGGTCATATGTTGATCAAATATGCCCAAACTTTCCTGTCCTAGCCCAAGAATAATTCCCCAATAATTATTCTTCCTTTCTGTCCAGAGTGGCACTTTGTGAAGGAAGTGTCATTTATCTTATCTTGGTTGCTCCCAAACTTGTTGGGCATTCTTTTATGTCCAAATAATTTCCACATGCCAAAAATAAACTTTATTTGCCTAACCAATCTTCCTCAGTGATTTTTCAAAGTTTCTGTGAAACAGAAGCCAGTCTGAAGTACTAGCTAGGAGAATCCAAATGACGTTAATTTTTGCATGCCTCTTCTTGTGCTCATATTATCTCACTCCTACAAATTTCAGCCCCATCCAATCATCTATGTGAACATAGGACCAACTCTTTGATTCTGTCAATATTTCCAGGTTGTGACGCAAGTATATTTTATATTGCTTCATTTTTCCTGAAAATTTACCAGAGCATTATCATAGGCAAATAACTTCTATCCACCAATTTTGGGATCAATTCTGGAAGCAATATTTCTTTAGAATTTTTGCAAGTTTCTGGACAGAGGGGATAGCTATGAAGGAAGTACCATTTTGGTGAATCCATTTGCTGCAAACTTTTTACAGAATCTTCTTATGACCAAATAACTAAGCCTTGCCAAATTTGAGCTCAAGTTGATGCTCCATGTGAGTGCATCATCCAAAACTTATTTCTGGACCAAAATGCAGTTGTGAAGCAATTATATTCATTACTGGTCCAAATCTTCTCAAAGCTACCAGGATGAAAGTCTTTCTTACCCTAAACCTCGTAGACAACTCCATTGCTCCCAATCACTTTCCTGTGGATCACCAGTACACATTCAAATTTACTGCAGTAAACTTCAGACAGTGATTACCATTTAACTAGTGCTGTTTTCATCTATCTACCACTGCAGTTGTAACCTCCCCTGGAAGAACTTACCCATAGACAACAATTTCCAGCCCATCTCCCCCGCTACATGCCGGTGCACGCGTTAATGGAATCACTGTGCACGCGCTCTGTGTGAAGAGGCCGCGTCTAGTGGTCGTTTGTGCTTCGGCACCTCCTCCTCTCGTCGGCTTCGCGCACATGAGCGTGTCCATCAGTTTTACCGCGTCGTTGCCATCCCCTTGGAGCCATCTCCCCATCCGTAAGCCCTCCGTCAGCTCTCGTCGCCTCGTGCCCACGGGCGTGTTGTAGCCGACCGTCGTTTCCCTCCTCGGTGTCCTCTTCCTCTTCTTGTCCCTGAGCTCCGCTCGTCTCCGTGACCTCTCCGGCTCATCCGCACCCCCCCTCGTAGCGTTCCTACGCCTCCCCGTGGTCGATGAGCGTCGACAGTGCTTTGACCGTCGCCCGCCTATATATAGGCCTCCCCCGAGCCTTTCGAGCACACCAGCAGCCTCTCCGCACTCCACTACTCCTCCCCAGCCTCTCATTCGAGCTCGAGGAGGAGCTCCCGTGCCCTCCATTCCCACCATGGCTGCCGCGGTGCTCCGCCTAAATTCTGGCGAGCCGCACCTCCTCTCCCCGTTCCAACACCACAAGAGCACTCCTCTCCTCCACGTAGTTCGCCCCACCCCCTCTCCCTTCGCCGGAGACGGCCTCAATACCAAGAACCACCGCCGCCTGAATCTCTCTGCCCTCATCATGGCACCACCCCTCCCCTCCATCTTGCTCCTCCCCGGCGCTATCCAACCCTATGAATGGATGCGGCGCCCCTCCCCGAGTCCGTTGGTGCCTCCCGCTCGGCGAGAGGTGGCCGGAGCCGGCCGGGCCGCCGCCGCGCCCCTCCCTCTGGACCACGGGCGAGCGTGGGCGAGCGCTTGAAGATGAAGACGCGGACCCCCTGCCCGTGGGACCCGCCCATCAGCCTCGTAGGCGTTGAACAGGCGCTGATGATGTGGATAAGTGGACACGCAGTTTCGGTCGGTACGTGTTCATAAACTAAAAGCATATTCTCTAGGTAGTTCAGCTCAAAATACGTTTTCGTTATCCTGAAAGCGTATTTCCTCTCTGTTTCAGCCCTGAATGCATTTTTCTATCTGGAAAGCGTATTCCTAGAAAGGCACGTTCTGTTTTTCCAGCCGAGGGCCTGTTTGTGATGATTTCTTTACAGATAGGTCTCTGGTAGAAAAACCTTCATATCTTTTTGCCCACAACTCCAAATGACGCGATTCCAAAGCCCACTTCTTCGTCTCATCGAGCCCGTTCTGTTGATATCATTTTCATCATGTGTTAATATTCTGGAAATGACCTTTTTTCCCTTGCACGTAAACAGCCCCTTCGAGAGAGAACTGTTTTCGGTAAATCTTTCCGCGAGCTTCTCGCACTTTCTCCCGGTGCTTTCTTGCACCCCAAGAAAGCCACACCCTCCATTTGCATGATTTTAATGCAGTTACATGGTTTATTTATTTGAACTTGTTTAAAATATTGCATTAGCTATGATTTGTTCATGGCATTTCTCGGAGTATTGTTTTGATCTTGATATTGCCATGATATTGCTTGGAGTTCTAGGACTCATGTTTTGATGATTATGTGGATGGCATGTGCCTTTGGATTCTTAGTGGCTAGTATGATTATTTTCATGATGGTATATGGTATAATTTTGGAGTATTACTTTGGATATCATGTTGCCTTTGGATTATTAGTGGCTAGTGTTAGTTTCATCATGATGCTAGTTGATATTATGTTTTGGAGTATGATGACGGAGATGATGCTTGCATGTGGATCATAGCTTGATAGTTAGTTCTTGATATTTGAGTAGTAGTATTATCGTTCTTGGATTCATCATGATAGTAGTGTTATACTGTCCTTGGAGTATTTTGATATGACGATATTAAGCTTTGGATTATTTGTTGGATATTTCTATGACTTGGATTATAGTTTGATAGTTGATATCGGAGTATCGTTCATCACAGTTATAAATTTGGGGATAAATTCCATCATTATGTTGGTCAGGTGCCACCGAACCGGGCTTTCTCTAGTGCAACCACATTTGCCTTTATGGGAAGGTCCTAATGCAATGCAATTGTCGTGTCTCTCGCCGGTGCCTCCAATGAGGGAAGGTTATGGGCGCACGCTACCCTGATCAGGTAGGCGGACATAAGCCTTCTGTGCCCGTAGTTGGTTTTCGCACGCTTTTGTCCTCGTATGGGACCGTTTTGTTTGCCACGGCGGTGGCCGTTGGTGCCTTTGGTAGGCACGGGGCCACCCAGGACTGAACCCAAAGGGGGTGTTGGTCGGAGTGGCCGGGAGAGTGTCATGGCAGTATGTGACGCCCCCGATTTGACCGTACACTAATCATACATGCAAACGTGTACGATCAAGATCAAGGACTCACGGGAAGATATCACAACACAACTCTACAAATAAAATAAGTCATACAAGCATCATATTACAAGCCAGGGGCCTCGAAGGCTCGAATACAAGAGCTCGATCATAGACGAGTCAGCGGAAGCAACAATATCTGAGTACAGACATAAGTTAAACAAGTTTGCCTTAAGAAGGCTAGCACAAACTGGGATACAGACCGAAAGAGGCGCAGGCCTCCTGCCTGGGATCCTCCTAACTACTCCTGGTCATCGTCAGCGGGCAGCACGTAGTAGTAGGCACCTCTGGTGTAGTAGGAGTCGTCGTCGTCGGTGGCGTCTGGCTCCTGGGCTCCAGCATCTGGTTGCGACAACCAGGTAGAAAGGATAGAGGGAAGGGAAGGAGAAAGCAACCGTGAGTACTCATCCAAAGTACTTGCAAGCAAGGAGCTACACTACATATGCATGGGTATCAAATGGAATAAGGGTATCATATGTGGACTGAACTGCAGAATGCCAGAATAAGAGGGGGATATCTAATCCTTTCGAAAACTACGCTTCTGGCAGCCTCCGTCTTGCAGCATGTAGAAGAGAGTAGACTGAAGTCCTCCAAGTAGCATTGCATAGCATAACCCTAACCGATGATCCTCCCCTCGACGCCCTGTGAGAGAGCGATCACCGGGTGTATCTGGCACTTGGAAGGGTGTGTTTTATTAAGTATCCGGTTCTAGTTGTCATAAGGACAAGGTACAACTCCAAGTCGTCCTGTTACCGAAGATCACGGCTATTCGAATAGATTAACTTCCCTGCAGGGGTGCACCAGATAACCCAGCACGCTCGATCCCATTTGGCCGGACACACTTTTCTGGGTCATGCCCGGCCTCGGAAGATCAACACGTCGCAGCCCCACCTAGACCAACAGAGAGGTCAGCACGCCGGTCTAAACCTAAGCGCCCAGGGGTCTGGGCCCATCGCCCTTAGCACACCTGCACGTTGCGTGGGCGGCCGGAAGCAGACCTAGCCTAGTAGGCGTTCCAGTCCAATCCAGCGCACGTCGCTCCGTTGCTGACGTCACGAAGGCTTCGGCTGATACCACGACGTCGAGTGCCCATAACTGTCCCCGCGTAGATGGTTAGTGCGTATAGGCCAGTAGCCAGACTCAGATCAAATACCAAGATCTCGTTAAACGTGTTAAGTATCTGTGAACGCCGACCAGGGCTAGGCCCACCTCTCTCCTAGGTGGTCTCAACCTACCCTGTCACTCCGCCTCAAAGTAACAGACGGGGGCCGTCGGGAACCCAGGCCCACCTCTACCGAGATGGAGCCACCTGCCCCTTCAGCCCCCAACTCCGAACAGTACCACGGGTAATGTAACTGTGTAAAGTATATAGTATATGCCCGTGATCACCTCCCGAAGTGATCACGGCCCGGTAGTATAGCATGGCAGACAGACAAGAGTGTAGGGCCACTGATGGAACACTAGCATCCTATACTAAGCAATAGGATAGCAGGTAATGGTAACAACAGTAGTAGCAAGGACAGGCTATGCATCAGGATAGGAATAACGGAAAGCAGTAACATGCTACACTACTCTAATGCAAGCAGTATAGAGAAGAGTAGGCGATATCTGGTGATCAAAGGGGGGGGCTTGCCTGATTGCTCTGGCAAGAGAGAGGGGTCGTCAACTCCGTAGTCGTACTGGGTAGCAGCAGCGTCGGTCTCGATGTCTAGCGAGAGAGGAGGGGGAAGAAACAATAAATAGTAAGCAAACAAATGCATGACGATGCATGACAAGACAAAGTGTGAAGCTAGGCGTGCCCTAATGCGGTATGAGGTGGTACCGGTGAAAGGGGAAAACATCCGGGAATGTATTCCCGGCGTTTCGCGTTTTCGGACAAATGAACCAGAGGGGGAAAGTTGCGTGTTCGCTATGCTAGGGATGCGTGGCGGACGAACGGGCTGCGTATCCGGATTCGTCTCGTCGTCCTGAGCAACTTTCATGTACAAAGTTTTTCCATTCGAGCTACGGTTTAAAATATATGATTTTCTAAAGATTTTATTAATTTCTGAAATTTATTTAATTATTTAAATTAATTCAAAATTATGTTTATGACATCAGCATGATATCATGCTGATGTCAACAGTCAACAGGGTTGACTGGTCAACCTGACCAGTGGGTCCTACTGGTCAGTGACACATTTTAATTAATCATATCTATTAACCTAATCAGGATTAATTAGGGGTGGGCCCCACTGTCATACTAATTAATTAGTTAACTAACAGTTTAATTAGTTTAGTTAATTGATTAGTTTAATTAATCAAAATTAATTAAGTTAACTATTTCTTTAATTAATTAGTTATTATTTTTATCATATATATACTTTTTTTATTCTTTTTTTGTTTTCATTTTCGTTCTGGGCGTGGGCCCTGGCTGTCATTGGCCCATAGGCCAACCGGGGCGGGTGAGGGCGGTGTGACGTTGCGGGCGCGGGCGCCCGGACTGGGTGTGGCCAGTCGGTGCCACGGCGAGGGGAGGACGCCGGCGCGGCGCCGGCCGGCGACGACATGGCAGCGGAGAGGCCACGGAGGGGCGAGGCTATGGTGATGCAGGCGGTGCCGGTGCGCTGGGACGGTGTGTCGGGGCGGACGAGGTGAGGCCGGGGCGCAGAGGAGGCGAGGGCGCGCACGGGCGGCTGCGGATACGCACGGGGGAGGGGGCGGCGAGCAGCACTGCCGTGCGGCGTGGCCTGGCCAAGGAAGACGGGCGCGCAGCGCGGTCATCGCGGGGGCGCACGGGAGCACGCAGGCACGCGCTGGGTCGAGCAGGGGCGAACGGGGCGCGGGCAGCGCGCGTGCAGAGGCACGCCGGCCAAGGCGAGGCCACGGTGAGCAGGGACGCGAGTGCGTCGCGCACACGGGACGGCGCGGGCGCGTGTGCCGGCGTGGAGCTGCGGGACGAGGGAGCAGCGGGGGAGAGGGAGGGAGCGAGGAGACGAGCGTGGCGGCGGGGCTCACGTTGCCGGTAGGGGAGTGGCAGCGGCGGGTTGAGGAGGAAGACGACGACGACGTCGTAGAGGAGGCAGGACGGGGGGGTGGAGGAAGCAGTCCAGCGGGGGGGAGCTCCGGGCGCTGGCGTCGGCGTCGACGTGCAGGGGCGAGGGGATCGGGAGTCCTCCTGATCCAGATCCAGCGGGAGGTGGAGTGGGGCGAGTGGGGGGTGGTTAGGTTAGGGTTCGGGTGAGGGAGTGGATAAGGAGGGGGGTAGTGGGCCGGCCGACTGGGCTTGGAGGGCGAATGGGCCGGTCCGCTGGGTCTGCTGACCCGGGGGGGTCTTCCTCTCTCCTTTGTTCCAATTTTAGTTTTAGTTTTTTTGTTTTGTTTTTATCTATTTGCTTTTCTGTTTTAAATCATTTTAAATTATTTAGACATTTTATAAAAATGTGTTTGCTGCACCATAATTACCTTTGTAATATTTGGCAACCACCGAACATTTTCGTTTCAATTTTTGAAAACTTTTATTGTCGACATTAATTTTAAATTTAAATTTGACGCAATTTGAACTAACGGACGTTTAGCAACAGTAATCGGGATGACGTGGCATGATTAGCGTGGGATTACTGTAGCAAGATTATCCGGGCGTTACAAATCTCCTCCACTACAAGAAATCTCGTCCCGAGATTTAGGAGGTAGAAGGAAACAGTGCGGGGGATTCATCACGAAGACGATCCTTGCGTTCCCAGGTGGCTTCGTCTTCAGAGTGATTCGACCACTGGACCTTGAGGAACTTGATCGCCTTCTGACGTGTGCAGCGTTCAGCTTGGTCGAGAATGCGGACCGGATGCTCTTTATTGGAGAGGTCCTGTTGCAACTCAAGCACTTCATGATCCACTGCTCGGATTGGGTCCTTGAAGCAGCGTCGGAGTTGTGACACGTGGAACACATCGTGAACCTGAGAAAGGTTCGGCAGAAGCTCCAGTTGATATGCCACCTTTCCACGCCTTTCGAGAATAGTGAAAGGACCAATATAGCGGGGAGCTAGCTTTCCTTTGATCCCGAAGCGGTGTGCACCCTTCACTGGTGTAACTCGAAGATAAGCCTTTTTGCCAGGTTGATAGACCATGTCTTGGTGATGACGGTCATACTGACTTTTCTGACGTGACTGAGCAGTCTTGAGATTCTCGCGAATAACGCGAACTAGTTCTTCGGCCTGTTGGATAATATCCGGACCAAAGAGTGGACGTTCCCCTGTTTCTGACTAGTTCAGAGGGGTTCGACACTTTCGTCCATATAGGACTTCGAAGGGGGACATCTTCAGACTAGCTTGATAGCTATTATTATAAGAGAACTCGGCATATGGAAGAGATTCCTCCCATTTCTTGCCGAATGATATTACACAAGCTCGAAGCATGTCTTCGAGAACTTGGTTGACACGCTCAACCTGTCCTTGAGACTGAGGATGAAACGCAGTACTGAACGACAGATGAGTCCCCATAGCTTCTTGGAAACTTGCCCAGAATCTTGAAGTGAATAAGCTGCCACGGTCTGAACTGATAACCAGTGGAATATCGTGAAGTTAAACAATTCTGGCCATGTAGAGAGTAGCAAGCTGACTAGCAGTGATTGTCTCTTTGACCGCCAGAAAATGTGCAACTTTAGAAAGCCGGTCAATGACGACAAGAATAGCATTATTACCTTTCTGCGATTTGGGAAATCCAGTGACGAAGTCCATCTCAACATGGTCCCATTTCCATTCAGGAATAGAGATAGGTTGCAGAGTTCCAGCAGGCCTCTGATGCTCTGCTTTGATACGGCGACATACGTCACACTCAGCAACATAACGAGCAATGTCCTGCTTCATATTAGACCACCAAAATCTTTGACGAATATCCTGGTACATCTTTGTACTACCAGGATGGATGGACAGAGGCGTATCATGAGCTTCTTGCATAACCCTTTTAGTCTTATCCAGGTTTTTCTTCGAACATGGTACCACTAGGCGGCCTTTGAAATACAAGGCGTCATCGTCGGCGATAGTGAAGAATGAGGGCTTTCCTTCTGCTAGATGGCGTTTAATCTTATGGACTTCAGAGTCATAACCTTGTATAGTCTTTATACCAGCTACGAGATCTGGTACGACAGTCAGGGTATTTAGAGAACCCTTAGTAACAACAAGAAGATTCATCTTGCGGAATTCCGGGGGAGGGGGAGCGAGTGCTCCAGGAGGAACAATATGGAGGTTCAGCTTTCTAAATTCTTTGACAAGCGAGGGCTGAACTTTATGAACATGGAGGTGGTTGCAGTAAGACTTGCGGCTCAAGGCATCAGCCATTACATTAGCCTTGCCGGGGGTATAGGATATACCCACGTCAAAGTCTGCAACAGTCTCCATCCATCTCTGCTGACGGAGGTTCAGATCAGGCTGAGTAAACAGATACTTCAGACTTTGATGGTCAGTGAAGATCTCGCAACGATTACCGAGAAGGTAATGTCGCCACTGTTTCAGTGCATGAATGACAGCAGCAAGCTTGAGGTCGTGAACTGGGTAGTTTTCTTCGTGAGGGCGCAGTTGACGAGAGGCATAAGCAATCACTCTGCGCTCCTGCATTAGGACACAGCCTAATCCTTGACGGGAAGCGTCGCAGTAAATGATGAAGTCCTTCTTAGTATCAGGTGGGGCAAGCACGGGGGCAGAAGTCAACTTGTCTTTGAGCACCTGGAAACTTTCCTGACACTTGTCTGTCCAGTCAAACTTGACACCCTTATGCAACAGATTAGTCAGGGGCCTGGAAATCTTGGAGAAGTTCTCGACGAATCGACGGCAATAGCTGGCGAGACCGAGGAAACTTCGGACTTGCTTCACATTCTTTGGAGGAGTCCAATCGAGAATAGCCTGAACTCGTTCAGGGTTGATGGCAATACCATCCTTGGAGATGACATGCCCAAGATAGGTTACTTCGGGGAGCCAGAATTCACACTTGGAATACTTAGCATACAGTTGATGCTCCCGAAGCTTTTCCAACACAAAACGAAGATGTTCAGCATGTTCTTCCTTGTTCTTGGAAAATACAAGGATATCGTCCAAATAAACCACGACGAACTTGTCGAGGTAATCCATGAATATATAGTTAATCAGACGAGAGAAGGTGGCTGGAGCATTCGTTAAGCCGAATGACATGACGGTGTACTCGTATGATCCATACCGAGTCACGAAGGCGGTTTTTGGGATGTCCTCTTCACGAACACGGATCTGGTGGTAACCCAACCTCAAGTCGAGTTTGGAGAACACTGATGAGCCAGCCAGTTGATCATAAAGATCATTGATCCAAGGAAGAGGGTATTTATTCTGAATGGTAGCTTGGTTTATAGGACGGTAGTCTTGGACTAATCAGTTTGTCCCATCCTTCTTCTTAACAAAGAGAGAAGGTGCTCCCCAAGGAGAGCAACTTGGGTGAATGAAACCTTTGACAAGAGATTTGTCGATTTCCTCCTTAAGCTCAATGAGCTCATGCGGCGGCATCTTGTAGGGTCGTTTAGCTATAGGGGTGGTGCCGGGTTTCAAGTCGATGATGAATTCGACAGCTCTAGCAGGGGGAATCCCTGGAAGCTCTTCTGGGAAGACATCTTGGAATTCACGAACGACGGGAATGTTTTCAATGCCCTCGAGTGGTGCAGCGTTCAACGCATTCAAGGCATAAAGCCGTGCCTCGGCGTTTTGCACCAGATGAGCTTGGTAAGTAACTATTTCGTCTGAAGGGTGTAGCAGATGGACGGTCTTAGTGGCGTAAACTATAGAAGCAGCATGCGCTTTTAACCAATTCATTCCCAGAATGAGATCAATGCTACAGGACTTCAGTACGATGGGAGAGACAAGGAATTCCAGTCCTTCGATTTCTACAGGGACGTCGTTGCAAATCATGGAGGTTCGACATTGGCCCGCAGGGGTGTGTACTAATAGTGAAGCATTCATGTCCTCACATTTAATGTCGTGCAAGCATGCAAAACCTTCTGACATGAATGAATGCGATGCACCTGTATCAAATAAAACGGATGCTGGTACTGAGTTTACGAGGAGGGTACCCATCACAGTAGCAGGCTGGTCTTGAGCTTCGCTCAGATCAATGTGGTTGGCATGAACACGACCATAAGACTTGGCATTGTTGCTACGGGGCTGGTTGCTTCCACGGCCAGTTGCTGGAAGGGCCAGTTGATTCTGGTTCTGGTTGCATTCCCTAGCACGGTGCCCTGGTTGTCCACACCTGAAGCACAACCCATTATTGGGAGTGGGAACAGGAGCTTGTGGTGGTGGAGCTGGGAGTCTTGGCTGCCTAGTCGGAGGAGCAGGCAGACGAGGTGCAGCATAGGTCTGCCTTGGGGCAGGTGCATCCGGCTGGTACATGCTATTGGGAATCCATATCTTGCGCTTCTGCGAGGACGGGCCCGAAGATGAGCCCGTGTCACGGTTGCGCCTGTGAGAGCTCTGGTATTCCTGCAGACTAGTTTCGACATTGATGGCCTTGTTCACCAGAGTGGCGAAATCAGCAAAGTCATGCACTAGAAGTGCGAGCTTGATGTCAGCTTGAAGGCCATCACGGAACTTCTCCTGTCTGCGTGCATCAGTTGCAATGTCCTCTTCAGCATAGCGGGACAAGTCAAGAAACTCCCGTTGATAAGCTTCAACAGTCTTGTTGCCTTGGGTGAGGTTGCGAAACTCACGCTTCTTACGGTCCATGACTCCCTGAGGAATGAAGCGAGCACGGAAGGCAGCTTGGAAGTCTGGCCAGGTGATGATTGTTCCACCTGGCAGAGTACGCCTGTGGCTGTCCCACCATTGAGCTGCGGGTCCCTTCAGGAAGAAGGAAGCAAAGGTGACATAGCTGGCAGGGGCTACATCAGCAGACTCCATCTCATAGGTGATGTCACGGATCCAGTCGTCAGCATCCAGAGGCTGAGTTGAGCTGCGGTACACAGTTGGGTTCAAGCGCATGAAATCCTGCAGAGTTACTGGGGTTGGCTGCTGGTTCATATTGGCGCGAGGAAACTGAGCCATCATATTCTCCATGAACTGGCGATTCATCTCAAGCTGTTGGATCATACCAGCCATGTACTCAGGCGGTGGTGGGAGGTTGCCACCACATCCACGACCACCTGGTCTAACCATCCTGCTAATATACAACAGGGGTAGTTCAGCATCGAGAAATTTTGCAAGGACAAGAATCATTCATGATGAAACATGCACAATGAAAGCAGCACGATAGATACTACATAGCAGTCGGCATATCTTACAAAAGAGATCATGCATAGGGTTCAGTACACAGAGTTCAGTACATAGACTAATACATCATAGGCGGCACGCAGGCTCGCGACGAATGCATCTAACACTAATAAGAAAGCCTTCATCAGTCCCAGGAGGAACTGTGGAGGTAGGTGTAGCCTGTCAGCTGGTAGTGACGTGAAGGGAAGACCTCCACGCGAGTAGCCTGGGGTCCGCGGATACTCTGGTGCGGAACCCGATGCGCAGGTGGCAGGAGAGGACCAAGTGCAGGAGAGTAGCCTCCCACATCTGGCCAGCCGACGCCCTGGGGCATCACGGTCCTGGCAGGGTAGACCGCAGAACGCGCCAGATCACTCGATCGGACAGAGGGGTGCAACAGCGTCAGAGCGCGGTACAGGTGCCGACGGGTGGTGTACAACTCGTGGCGAAGAGCTCGGTTAGCTCTATCCAGCCCATCAGCATGCAGAACCAGGTTCTGATGGTAGAAGGGCTCTCGGGTGACGGTGGAGTAGGCAGCAGTGTAGTATCCCTCCGCACCAACATCAGATGCGATAGCAATGTGCCTGAAGGGGGAGGTGTCCAACTCCTGATACTCTCCGCGAAGACGTGTCAGAGCAGCATAAGCAGCATCGTGGACCGCCATGTCAATGGTCACTCCATCACCATGAGCAGTGTGCAGCACGGTAATGGAGTCATACTCTCGAGAGTAGAGGTGGATGATGGCACGGTACTGCTCCTGGTTCAAGTCCTGGTACTCCTCATAGACGGTGTATTCAGGGTGCCAGCGATAACCCAGATAGGTCATCATCTCAACCAACACAGCAGGCGATCCTGAGGCACCAATGGCCGTCGTGTGGCGCACGACCTGCCTCGTGGGTTCCATCTGAAAACAAAGATGTTTTCACAGGAGTCAAATGACAATGTGGATAATGTTCAAATACTACTCTAAAGAATAACTAGGGCTTATCCAACTTTGGGGTGAACGTGGTCACGGGATCCTGGCGTTAGAGTTAGTAAAATCGTTTAACCCGAGTAGGAGAGAGTAGAGAGTCCCAGAGTAAGGATCGAGGAGTAAAAGATCCTAATACCACCCAATGGCGACGTGGGCTCGTAAGCCACATAGTCATGTTAGTAAAAGTTTCGCAATCACTAGACTCGACTTCGGCCAAGGAGTGTGGAAGGGGGATTCCTACAGGTAGTCGGCTCTGAAACCAACTTGTGACGCCCCCGATTTGACCGTACACTAATCATACACGCAAACGTGTACGATCAAGATCAGGGACTCACGGGAAGATATCACAACACAACTCTACAAATAAAATAAGTCATACAAGCATCATATTACAAGCCAGGGGCCTCGAAGGCTCGAATACAAGAGCTCGATCATAGACGAGTCAGCGGAAGCAACAATATCTGAGTATAGACATAAGTTAAACAAGTTTGCCTTAAGAAGGCTAGCACAAACTGGGATACAGACCGAAAGAGGCGCAGGCCTCCTGCCTGGGATCCTCCTAACTACTCCTGGTCGTCGTCAGCGGGCAGCACGTAGTAGTAGGCACCTCCGGTGTAGTAGGAGTCGTCGTCGTCGGTGGCGTCTGGCTCCTGGGCTCCAGCATCTGGTTGCGACAACCAGGTAGAAAGGATAGAGGGAAGGGAAGGAGAAAGCAACCGTGAGTACTCATCCAAAGTACTCGCAAGCAAGGAGCTACACTACATATGCATGGGTATCAAATGGAATAAGTGTATCATATGTGGACTGAACTGCAGAATGCCAGAATAAGAAGGGGATATCTAATCCTTTCAAAGACTACGCTTCTGGTAGCCTCCGTCTTGCAGCATGTAGAAGAGAGTAGACTGAAGTCCTCCAAGTAGCATTGCATAGCATAACCCTAACCGATGATCCTCCCCTCGACGCCCTGTGAGAGAGCGATCACCGGTTGTATCTGGCACTTGGAAGGGTGTGTTTTATTAAGTATCCGGTTCTAGTTGTCATAAGGTCGAGGTACAACTCCAAGTCGTCCTGTTACCGAAGATCACGGCTATTCGAATAGATTAACTTCCCTGCAGGGGTGCACCACATAACCCAACACGCTCGATCCCATTTGGCCGGACACACTTTTCTGGGTCATGCCCGGCCTCGGAAGATCAACACATCGCAGCCCCACCTAGACCAACAGAGAGGTCAGCACGCCGGTCTAAACCTAAGCGCCCAGGGGTCTGGGCCCATCGCCCTTAGCACACCTGCACGTTGCGTGGGCGGCCGGAAGCAGACCTAGCCTAGTAGGCGTTCCAGTCCAATCCAGCGCGCGCCGCTCCGTTGCTGACGTCACGAAGGCTTCGGCTGATACCACGACGTCGAGTGCCCATAACTGTCCCCGCGTAGATGGTTAGTGCGTATAGGCCAGTAGCCAGACTCAGATCAAATACCAAGATCTCGTTAAACGTGTTAAGTATCTGTGAACGCCGACCAGGGCCAGGCCCACCTCTCTCCTAGGTGGTCTCAACCTGCCCTGTCGCTCCGCCTCAAAGTAACAGTCGGGGGCCGTCGGGAACCCAGGCCCACCTCTACCGGGATGGAGCCACCTGCCCCTTCAGCCCCCAACTCCGAACAGTACCACAGGTAATGTAACTATGTAAAGTATATAGTATATGCCCGTGATCACCTCCCGAAGTGATCACGGCCCAGTAGTATAGCATGGCAGACGGACACGAGTATAGGGCAATTGATGGAACACTAGCATCCTATACTAAGCAATAGGATAGCAGGTAATGGTAACAACAGTAGTAGCAAGGACAGGGTATGCATCAGGATAGGAATAACGGAAAGCAGTAACATGCTACACTACTCTAATGCAAGCAGTATAGAGAAGAGTAGGCGATATCTGGTGATCAAAGGGGGGGGGCTTGCCTGATTGCTCTGGCAAGAGAGAGGGGTCGTCAACTCCGTAGTCGTACTGGGTAGCAGCAGCGTCGGTCTCGATGTCTAGCGAGAGAGGAGGGGGGAAGAAACAATAAATATTAAGCAAATAGATGCATGACGATGCATGACAAGACAAAGCGTGAAGCTAGGCGTGCCCTAACGCGGTATGAGGTGGTACCGGTGAAAGGGGAAAACATCCGGGAAAGTATTCCCGGCGTTTCGTGTTTTCGGACAGATGAACCGGAGGGGGAAAGTTGCGTGTTCGCTATGCTAGGGATGCGTGGCGGGCGAACGGGCTGCGTATCCGGATTCGTCTCATCGTCCTGAGCAACTTTCATGTACAAAGTTTTTCCATCCGAGCTACGGTTTAAAATATATGATTTTCTAAAGATTTTATTAATTTCTGAAATTTATTTAATTATTTAAATTAATTCAAAATTGTGTTTATGACATCAGCATGATGTCATGCTGATGTCAACAGTCAACAGGGTTGACTGGTCAACCTGACCAGTGGGTCCCACTGGTTAGTGACACATTCTAATTAATCATATCTATTAACCTAATCAGGATTAATTAGGGGTGGGCCCCACTGTCATACTAATTAATTATTTAACTAATAGTTTAATTAGTTTAGTTAATTGATTAGTTTAATTAATCAAAATTAATTAAGTTAATTATTTCTTTAATTAATTAGTTATTATTTTTTTTATCATACATATACTTTTTTATTCTTTTTTTGTTTTCATTTTCGTTCTAGGCGTGGGCCCTGGCTGTCATTGGCCCATAGGCCAACCGGGGAGGGTGAGGGCGATGTGACGCTGCGGGCGCGGGCGCCCGGACTGGGTGTGGCCAGTCGGTGCCACGGCGAGGGGAGGACGCCGGCGCGGCGCCGGCCGGCGACGACATGGCAGCGGAGAGGCCACGGAGGGGCGAGGCTATGGTGATGCAGGCGGTGCCAGTGCATCGGGATGGTGTGTCGGGGAGGACGAGGCGAGGCCGGGGCGCAGAGGAGGCAAGGGCGCGCACGGGCGGCTGCGGATACGCAAGGGGGAGGGGTCGGCGAGCAGCACTGCCATGCGGCGTGGCCTGGCCAAGGAAGACGGGCGTGCAGCGCGGTCATCGCGGGGGCACACGGGAGCACGCAGGCACGCGCTGGGTCGAGCAGGGGCGAAAGGGGCGCGGGCAGCGCGCGTGCAGAGGCACGCCGGCCAAGGCGAGGCCACGGTGAGCAGGGACGCGAGTGCGTCGCGCACACGGGACGGCGCGGGCGCGCGTGCCGGCGTGGAGCTGCGGGACGAGGGAGCAGCGGGGGAGAGGGAGGGAGCGAGGAGACGAGCGTGGCTGCGGGGCTCACGTTGCTGGTGGGAGTGGCAGCAGGGGGTTGAGGAGGAAGACGGCGACGACGTCGTAGAGGAGGCAGGACGGGGGGGTGGGTGGAGGAAGCAGTCCAGCGGGGGGGAGCTCCGGGCGCCGGCGTCGGCGTCGACGTGCAGGGGCGAGGGGATCGGGAGTCCTCCCGATCCAGATCCAGCGGGAGGTGGAGTGGGGCGAGTGGGGGGTGGTTAGGTTAGGGTTCGGGTGAGGGAGTGGATAAGGAGGGGGGTAGTGGGCCGGCCGGCTGGGCCTGGAGGGCGAATGGCCCGGTCCGCTGGGTCTGCTGACCCGGGGGGGGGGGGGCTTCCTCTCTCCTTTCTTCCAATTTTAGTTTTAGTTTTTCTGTTTTGTTTTTATCTATTTGCTTTTCTGTTTTAAATCATTTTAAATTATTTAGCATTTTATAAAAATGTGTTTGCTGCACCATAATTACCTTTGTAATATTTGGCAACCACCGAACATTTTCGTTTCAATTTTTGAAAACTTTTATTGTCGACATTAATTTTAAATTTAAATTTGATGCGATTTGAACTAACGGACGTTTAGCAACAGTAATCGGGATGACGTGGCATGATTAGCGTGGGATTACTGTAGCAAGATTATCCGGGCGTTACACAGTAGATCGGTTTTGTCGGAACGCCGTTGGTCCACCTGAATGGGAGTGCAAGGCCATGGGTTCCGTGGTGTGGGTAAAGTGCGCTACCTCTGCAGAGTGTGTTTGTTTAAACAATTGATAGCCGTGTCCTCGGTCATGGGCATGGGTTCGTACTAGTTCACACCGTTCGATCAACACTCACATGACGGAATGACTTATAGGTGATTTATATGTTGAGCAGTACAGATTGGCAGGATGTTGATGATGATGTTGGAGACCAAGTGTTGGTCATGGTAGTGATCGCCGAAAAGATCACCGTTTGGTTACAAGGTAACCCGAACCAAGACCATGAGGTTGGTCCGTTTGTGATCCGTGAATGATCACCATTTGGTTTTAATCACGAGGTGATCGAGATGGTATATTGCTTGGCCGGTTAGCCAAGAGAAAAATGGTTATAGAGATCTGAGATGGTGGTTTATCAGTATTGTATTAGTTTCGTACCATGCTTAGTAGTTGCTTCATTTCATTTTGATGCAGGAAAGAAAAGAGGAACAAAACAAAAGCGGTGTTGCAGCGAACCACGGGGGCAGGCCTTCGGCGACGTCCCGAGCTTAGCCGGATCCCTCCTTGCACTTCAGGGAGGCGCGGCGACGAGACGACCCTCTACCACCTTCGAAGCGAGCGCGGCAGCGTGGCGGCTGGTCGTAGCCGCCACTACTGGAGCTCTCGCCAAGAGAAGAGCCACCGTAGTTGGACGAGGCGCGGTCGGCGGGCTCGCCCTCGTCGCGGCCATCACCGAGACCGAGCACCTCCTTGCCGTAGTTCGTCTCGGGGAAGCACCCGACGCGGCGACCATCTTCCCCAAACACCCTCACATAGAGGGTCACATCACCGTCATACTTGAAATGGAGGGTGCACCGCCTGCCCAGGCCGCGCGCGAGGGCGAACGTTTGCCAACCGCGGGTCAGAGCTATGTTGCCCGCGGCGGAGACTTCAACCGCGACCCAAGAAACCCTGCTACAGTAGTCGTCTGCATGTGGCCAGAGCCCGCCTGGACCAAAGTCTGGCATCTCGTCGAAGAAGAAGCGCGGAAGCTGAAGCAAGTTGCCGGCCAGATCCTCCGACCAGACAACAAACTCCAGCAGCACCTCTGCCGAGTGGAAGCGTGGCCGGGGAGGCCGCGCAACCACGGCACGTCTCACCTCATCGACAGGGCTGCCGCGACCGGAGCGACCCCCACCATGCGCAGCGGCGCCACCCCGGAAGCGGGGGGCATGGCGGCAGTCGTGGTGTGCTTGTGGGGACGGCCGCGTCCCTGCTTGGGCGCCGGGGAGCCGGACCCCTCGTGAGGGGCCTTTCCTTTCTCCACGGCAGAGAACCTCTTCGACGGCGCCATTGGAGTCGGTGGGGAGCAGAGGAGGAAGAAGTAGGCGGAATGGCAAGAAGTGGGGGACGGGAGCTCCGCCCCCTTCCTCATTTATAGCAGGAGAAGGCCAACCAGCGCCACCCCCCCATGATCATAGGTAATGATGGTTTTCCTTGCATGTCGCAGGGACTTGTCAAGTCGGGCAATTGCCGAGGCAGCATGGGGAAGCGGAACCGCCCACGTCCAATCAACCACCACGCGTCAACCGAGGCCACAGGCTTTTGGGGCCCGCGACGCTCCGCGCTTGAGCTTTGGCTTTGCCCCGAAGCCAAGCCCGAGCGCGCCTTGGGCCCAGGGGGTATTGTCAGTGTTCTGGGAATGGGGGTCCCCAGACTTGCCTACCTGCGGTCCACGGCGTGGCTTAGCTAGCAGGCCCGTATGGCCCGTCTTCATTGACAAGGCATTCAAGACCCTCGCGAGGGGCCAAGCCTCGTGAGGCGGACGATGCAAGACCTTCTCAGGAGCGGCCTCGCCAGGCAGGATCACGAGGGGCGGAAAGATCAAGGCAAGGCAAACCTCGCGAGGTCCTCGTGACGTGAGCCATGACGATCGAGACCAGGCGGGCGCCAGCGCGTGCAGTGTCCTTGCTTTCTCTTTGGTGCCAAGGGGGCAAGCGCAAGCGCGGAGTACCGACGCATCAAGCAAAGGTTTCCATATCGGTGCAACGAGACCAAGACTAGCAGGACGGCAAGACGGAGGTCGCCAGGGAGCCCAAGACGGCCTCACCACCAGAGCCTGTCGCAGGCGAAGACCACTTTTGTCAGGATAAGCTGTACTAGCTGTCCCCTTTCAAATTGACCGTAGGGCCTATATAAGTAGAACTAGCCACCACAGTAGGGGGGACCGGAGGAACTGATTGGAGAACAGATCCAGAGGCATCTCACCCACACAAGTTTACCAAGCACAGGAACACCTCAACCTCAGGAGGCTGTCCTTCCCCTTGTACTGTTCATCATCAACCAAGAGGCAATCCACCACCACCACACTGGAGTAGGGTATTACACCATAACGGTGGCCCGAACCAGTATAAATCTTGTCTTTCTGTGTTGTGAGTTCATCGAGTTTGTCCATGAGATCTTAGAGAGCTAGGGCGTGGATCGATAGGGAGAAAACCTTCGCGCGCACCCTAGTGTTCGAACCTTGAGGGTTTTGCCGGAACCCGTGATCTGACAGTCATAGCTTTGCAAACACTGCACAGAGTTTAAACAACATATGCCCTGGTGACTTAACGTCGAAAACCAGGGCGGGTTACAACCCAAACATAATAGTCTTATGCAACTATGGAAAAGACTAGAATTAAAGCCATTCAAGCCTAAACTTACTGGCGACTTAAAGTCAAAAGCCAGGGCGGGTTATCAAACCTCGCATATTCATATAACCAGGAAAACATACCTGTATGATTGATTTATACTGCTGGCTTATATCGCCATATCCAATGAGATTAATAATCCAAAGATTCATAAGCACATGATTCCAATGGCGCAATCCAAAATATACTGGCGACTTAACATCCAAAGCCATGGCGGTTTAATCAAACCCAAAATATTTATATCATTATTGGAAGACATACCTGTAGATTAATACCATGGTGATGCCTTGATAATTATAATGTGGGGTTAATATCAACCCGGAATCATGAAATGTCATCATTTTGATTGTTCAAGGCAAAATATCTTGGTGACTTAAAGTCTGCCATCGTGGCGGGTTAATAAACTCTGGATATGCTTCAAATATGAGCCATAGAGATGAAGGCTACATGGCCTGAATTGTCTCAAGCCATATGTTAATATGGCGTAAATATATGAATCCCAAAAAATTCTCAGAAAAAATACAACAAATAAAAATCGAGAAAACAAGGCTTTCATAGGCTGCCAAGCTCAAAAATTCAAAAAAATTCATGGTGTATGAGCCGGACCAAGAGGGATTTTATAGCTATGATTCGAATACGATCAGGAAGCCCCCAAGTGGCTTGCGGCCATAAGTGTTAGTATTGAGCCGGTTAAAAGGGATGCTTTACAGCTATGCTTCGAATACGAGCAGGAAGCCCCCAAATAACCGTAATTGTGGCATTGTGCCGATCAAGAGGGATATTCACAGCTATGATTCGAATACGGTCAGGAAGCCCCCAAGTGACCATAATTCTGGCATTGCGTCGATCAAGAGGGATATTCACAGCTATGATTCGAATACGATCAGGAAGCCCCCCAAGTGACCATAATTGTGGCATTGCGCCGATCAAGAGGGATATTCACAGCTATGATTCGAATACGATCAGGAAGCCCCAAGTGACCATAATGTGCCATTGCGCCGATCAAGAGGGGTATTCACAGCTATGATTCGAATATGATCAGGAAGCCGCCAAGTGACCATAATTGTGGCATTGCATAAATCAAGAGGGATATTCACAGCTATGATTCGAATACGATCAGGAAGCCCCCAAGTGACCATAATTATGCCATTGCGCCGATCAAGAGGGATATTCACAGCTATGATTTGAATACGATCAGGAAGCCGCCAAGTGACCATAATTGTGGCATTGCAGCGATCAAGAGGGATATTCACAGCTATGATTCGAATACGATCAGGAAGCCCCCAAGTGACCATAATTGTGCCATTGCGTCGATCACGAGGGATATTCACAGCTATGCTTCGAATACGAGCAGGAAGCCCCCAAGTGACCATAAGGCAGGATACCCATGTTTGAACCGCACGTCATGGCAGCAAATTCTCGTCGGCAACCTTTAATTTTTCTTGAGCCGGATTTTAAACCGGATATTAAGAGCTTCAACGCTTTGTGGGAGACAGATTTCCCTTGAGCTGGATTTTGAACCGGATCCTTCTTTTTAAGCCGGAAATCTTCTGACGGCCTTTAAATATTCGCCAATAAGACAGTAGCCTCCAGGGCCAGGTTATATTTCCCTCCAATGACCCGGAGTTCTTGAATTCACTAAAACTGGCCAATTCTGCTGAGTCATGTCATTGTAGCCCCTGAGTCTTAAGACGACTCAAGGAGTTGGCTTGAGATTCTCCGTATTTGACCGTGATATAAACTGGCATGAGTCATTCAATATCTTAGTGATATAATAGTCCCTTTTGAAGTAGACAACGTGTCCTGCATTAGATAACTTGCAAGCTAGAGTAATTGCTCTTTTAAAGAAATTAATATATAATATAAAAATATACTGGATGGATTTCACCTGATATATTAGGCCGGCCTTCTATCCACCACGGAGTTGATGATCACCACGGTGAAACTGGAACCAATCACGGCCGAGTCAGCCACGGGAGCAGACAAATGAGTCGTCCACAGTGTTGTAAGCCATCGCGGAAGGGCGACGCAATCGCAGGCGCGGTAAGCCGCGTGGAGGGGCGAATCAACCATGTCATATTGATGTAAATTGGGCCGTAAAAACGGCGGTTTTCATATATATTCGTTGAGCATCATGGCATGGTCAGATGCTAGCGCATGATAATGATTGCGTGAGCTATAAATCTGTGACACGACTATCGCTCTTGTAATGAACAATTGTCCTGCATTAAAAAATATAACAGGCCAGAGTGAATGTTTTCAATCAATGAATTAACACGTATAGAAAAATAGATAGGGAAAATAGCACCTAGTATTTTTGCCGCACGAACACGGATGCTGATGATCAAAGACATAGCAAATGTTTGATATAGCTCTTGACGTGAGCAGTAGCGGGAACAATCGATCCAACTTGCCTCTGCCCCACTGTTGTACTAGTTTTTTTACGTGCACACGCAGCAGTCTTCTAGTTAAGATAACCAGAGATATAGTGGCATGTTGTAGACGCCTTCGTTTTTTTAACAGCGCTGTCAGCCCTATGTAGTATATTCTTTTGGAATTATTTTTGCACAAGTATTAGCTGGCGCTTCTCCTCTCCCGTTCACCTTATGACGGCCAACACAGATCTCTGGGACTCGTGCTCCAGTTCAGTTGGCAGAGTGGTCTTCAAAGCAATTATGCATGCATGCACTTCCTTTCCACGTGAATGCTCTAATGGAAACAAACTTGTACTTTGACCACTATTGTTTTTGCTTCGTTCACTGAGCGGCAATGATGGAAGCCCAGTTTAAAAATGACTCAAACTGCAGTCGTTCGGCGAGGATGGCTTGAAGCAGTTTGACGCGAGGCGACAGGTGGCTCGCAGGCCAGCAGTGGGCCAGCGGTGGTGGCTCATGAGCAAACATGCGGGAGAGGCCGAATGACTCAAAACAACGCCGTTGTAGAGGCGGCTCAACCGCGGAGATGAATAACCGGCCCCGACGGAGACCATAGGGGAGCGTGAGATGAAGACAAGCGGCTCACAGCAGCTCGGCGATTTGAAGGTTGTGGTGGCGACCGCAGCGGCTCAGGGGCAGGCCATCAGGGCCGGCCACAAACGGATGGCGGCTCAAAGCACAGCAAGATGGCCCAGAAGTGGCCATAGCGATGGCTCGGCAGAGGTGGCTTACAGCCGATCAGTACAGGCGTGGCGACTCGGAGGAAAGTGAGGCGAGCGGAGGAGGCTGGAGTCTACGGCCAAGTCCGCTTCCGAGTCGCGCGTTTTGCCAAATCGATGTTCGTCTCAACCTCCAGGTCGTGGCTCTCCTTTTTTTCTTTGATATAGAGTCTGATTAGTAATGATGGTATGAATTAGGGTAGCCTCCCTCCTGCATGTAGTGGCTTGTCTTGTTGTGCACATATTCTTGAATAAAGAAGGAAAATCTCCTGGGAGTCCGTGATGTACCCAAAAAACTTGCCTTTTGGAACCAAGACCGGGTCTGTGCGGGTCTTCGCTGATTCTGTTTCATGGAGATGACCTGGCGCGGTTTGCGCGCTGCAGACATCACTGCTGGCCCTTCATGTGAATCGTCTTTAACGATGATATGATGATTTTTTTCGTTGCAAGCATCCGTCGAGTAAATAAATCCAGTGTACCAAGAATTCATCCAGTGCTTGTATTGTATGAGGGATTTGACTGATGTACAAATTCCATGTGACCTTCTCTGGGTGATTGGACAGTAGGAAATGCAGGATGCCTCCGGACACGCAGCCGCCTGCGACATGTAATTAGAGCTGAGCCCTAAAACTTTTTTTCTTTCAATCTCGACTGATGAACACAGAGTCGATATAGATCCTTCTGATGTCGGCTCTCCTTAACTCGGCTGATCACAAGCTACTCGATCCCTTGAAGATCTCCCTTCAAGAACTCAATACCACCGTGAGCCAACTCCACGGTGGGCGCCAACTGTTGTGAAATTGTCACGGCAGATGTCCTACCAAAAGGATTATTCGTGGGGCCAACGCATCTATGTGGTAGCTTGTACGGGGTTGGTCGGAATCGAGAGACATGAGATTTTACCCAGATTCGGCCCCTCACAGTGGAGGTAAAAGCCTACATCCTACTTCATTGATATTTATGATGATGATCACGATTATAAGGGTGCTCTAACTCGAGAGCTATTGACTTGTCTGTCTAAACCTAACTTGTGAAAACCTGTGAAACTTGTCCCTCTTGGGGTGCCCTGGCCCTCCATATATAAGTTGGAGGGGCAGGTTACATGTGGAGTCCTAGTAGGACTAGGACTACTCTATTACAAGTGGAATCCTAGTCTTGCTCCCTTTATAAGAGAATATTCCTTATGCCTTAAACTGGCCTACTATAATATGAGTCGGCCTTCCATGAGCCGCCTTCTAGGCCACCGGGTCTTTGTTGCTACTTTGACCCGCCTGCCGGGTCACCAATGAACCGCCAACTCTAGGTGGGTTACTAGTTAGTCACCGGGTTAGGGCAGGTCACCAGCGAGTCGCCAAGTCCGTCCGGGTCGTTCATCCGGCCGGGTTACACCGCGGGGTATATCCCCGACATTAGCCCCGAGTTTAATTTGGATTTATCCAGGTCAGGGCAGGTCACCAGTGAGTCGCCAAGTCCGGCCAGGTTACACCGCGGGTTATATCCCTGACAGAATACTTTTATGGATTTGATAGCACTTGATATATATCTTGCATATGAATACTCGTTGTGACAATGGGGTATCATATTGATTAACTTGTCATATGTTTTCGCAGTCAACTCGCGGATTCCCGAGGTGACATTTGGGTAATCTACGCATAGGGGTTGATGCACGTTCTTGTCTTTGTTTCTCCGGCAGAAATCTTGGAGCACTCTTTGAAGTTCCTTGTGTTGGATTGAGTATTTTGAATCTGAATTTGCTTTGGTGTTATTTTAGTACGAACTCTTGATAGATCGATCGGAAAGAATAACTTAGTGTTAGTTTAGTACGAACTCTTGATAGATCGATCGGAAAGAATAACTTGGTGTTATTTTAGTACGAACTCTTGGATAGATCGATCGGAAAGAATAGCTACAAACAATTTCTTCTTATGTTCTCCGCTAGATAGGAACTTTGGAGTGATTTTTCATCGCACGTTGAGGGATGGTTATATGATCCAATTATATTAGCATTGTTGAGAGATTGCACTAGCGAAAGTACGGACCCTAGGCCTCATTTTCGAGCATTACAATACCATTTGTGCCCCGTTTTATCGATTGCTACCTTGCTGTTTTCATTGTTCCTATTATAAAAATCAATATCTACTATCATTACTACACTTTTATTACCATCTCTTCGCCGAACTAGTGCACCTATACAAATTACCATTGTATTTGGTGTGTTGGGGAAAAAAGAGAATTTTTATTATTTGGTTGCAGGGTTATTTGAGAGAGACCATCTTCATCCTACGCCTCCCACGGATTGATAAACCTTAGGTCATCCACTTGAGGGAAAATTGCTATTGTCCTACAAAACTCTGCGCTTGGAGGCCCAACACGTGTCTACAAGAATAAAGTTGCATAGTAGACATCATTTAGCCCCATTGTCAAACTCTTATGGCTAAGTGAAAGTGATAAAGTTGCATAGTTCGATTGCCTGGTTCGCTGTGCAGACACCTCCTTTACGGACCAAGACATTGGATCATGTGTGATCATGCGCTATTCTGAAGACCCCCGTAGCATCTACGTGGGGGCTGAAGCCGACGACTGGTAAACTCTCAGAATTAAAAACGACCGCACGACAGGAAAATAGTTTCAGATAAAGGCATAAATATATTATAGAGCCTTGGTTCGCAAAATAAGGTCTAGAAAACCCGGATACATTTACTCGAACATGATATCCTTCAAGGACTGGCCCTCTACTATCCGGGCGCCCTCTAGGACATCGTAGAAATACCGCTTCGGCTTACGGTGGTCCTTGCCTTCGGGTGGGCCCTCGGTCGCCACGACGGTGGCCTTCATCTTCACCCAGTGCATCTTGACACGGGCAAAGGCCATCCGCGCACCCCCTATGCACGCCGAGCGCTTTACAGCTTCGACTCGTGGCAGGGCGTCAGCAAGTCGCTTTAGCAGGCCGAAGTAGCTGCTAGGAATGGGTTCGGCTAGCCAAACATAGACTATGATGTCCTTCATGGCTGAGCCAGACATCCTATGCAGCTCCGCCAGCTACATCATCTGGTTTTTCCACATTGCTGGACGCTCCGGCGCCAGGTACTGTGACCAGAAGAGCTTCTTTGTCGTGTTCCCCTCTTGGGCCTGGAAAAATTGCGCGGCGTCGGTAGCGCTCTTCGGGAGATCCGCCAAGGGGTATGGAGAACTCCATAGTCGAGTGACCAAGGCATATTTCTAACTGCCAAATTTCCCCTGCAAAAGAAAGGGCTTACCAGCCGCTATCCGTTCGGCCTGCCGGATCTCCTCACGAGCCGCCCGGGACTCAGTCCGCGCCTCCTTGGTCTCCTGGAGAGCCTTGGCGAGATCGACCACTTGGGCCTTATTCTTCTCCTCCAAGGCCTCGCACTTGCCAGCGGTGTCCTTGAGCTCTTGCTCCACTTCGGTCACCCTCTCCTCATACTGGCGGAGGGCGACCTGCTCGGCCTTTAAGTCTGCAGCCGCTTTACTCACCCTCGCCTGCTCTTTTGCTTGCGCAAGGGCGCCCTTGAGGGTCTCGACCTCAGCCGCACTACCTGCAATCATATTCATGGCAGCGCATGGGCTTAAACTAAGCATTTGAATATCAGTTCAGGTGCGTAAAATAATCTTTTAAAAAATGTACCTTGCGCCTCATCGAACCGCTTGTTAACGCGGTCGATATCATCATCAGCCAGCTTCAGCTTCCGCTTGAGTTCGGAAACTTCAGCGGCCTGGGCGGTCACCGCCAACAGGGAAGCCTGTTTACCAATAGACAAGTACGTTACCTCCTGCAATTATTACTTGATCCTCTATTCGGCTGTTTTTTTAAAGCCGAACAGAGTCTCAGGGGCTAGTATCTATACACAGGCATATTTTTCACATGAAAAGCAGCTAAGAATATTACATCACATACCTTGAAGCCTATTAGCGGGCTGGTGAAGGCTTCGTTCAGCCCGCTCTTGGTGGATTGAACCTTGTCAACCACCACACCCATTAGGATGCGGTGCTCCTCCATGATGGAAGCACGTCGTAGTGCTTCCACCAGAGTGTTCGGCGCCTCCGGATTAGTGGAGGTCGCCGCCAGAGTTGGTGCTCCCCCTCCTTTGAAGGGGGTTGCTCGCTTGATTCCGGAGCCACATGGGTCTCCGAAATTATGTTCAGCTGGGGAGGCCTGGTCAGGGCCCCCATCATCAGTCTCCATGGGGGTGGCACCCCCCATGTTCTCGGCAGCTGGTGCATTACCCTCTGGCACCGTCTTTGCGGCCTCCTGCACGTCTCCGTGGCCCGGAGAGGCCCGTCAGGACAACACCTTTGTGTCATCCACGATGGTTGGCGGAGAGGCTCGCGGAGGCGTATCGCTCTCCACCATCTCTGGCACCAGAGAATTCCCCTCAGATGATGATGGTTGGGGGAGGTCGCGGGCCGGACTGAAACACGTAATATAATATGTTATATTACAATCATAAAAGACTGGATATATGTAAAGCATCCTTGGATACTTATGATGCGGCCAGGGGCTTCACCCTGGGGCGCCGCTCGGGGATGGCTTCAGCATCCATATCCGAGCTGTCCGAGAGGGATATCTTCCCCCTCTTGGACGCCTTTGCCTCCGGGTCTATGGAGGCCGCCCTTTTCTTCTTCCTCCCCTTAAGGGGAGAATCGCTTTCTGCCTCCTCCTCCTCTTCGTCTTCATCTCCCTCGTGGTAGGAGGGAGCTTCAATCTCTCCGGACACAGCGTCCGAAGTACCTTTACAGCGGAGGCCACCTTTGGCCTCCTTGCTCTTCTTCTTGGCCTTCTTCTCTGGCGCCTGATACGGTGCCAGGACCAGCATCCTCATTATCAGAGGAGTGGATGGGTCTTCGCGTAGCAGAGCCGGACACTTGATCCGCTCCACCTTGTTTGTCCATCCCTGAATGAGGGATGGAAGACTCAGCATACCCTTTGATTTGTGAACTAAAGTTATGTTCAGAAACTTAATGCTTACCGAGGTGGCCAAATGTGCACTGTCGAGGCTGATGTCGTCGGTCTTCTCCGGCCACGTCTTCTGGGCCTTGAAGAGCAGCTTCCAGATCTCTTCATGTATTGTGTCGAAGAATCATTGCAGGGTTCGCGGCCCTTCCGGATTGAACTTCCACATATGGAGAGGCTAGCGCTGGCAGGGAGGATCTGGCGGAAAATCATTACCTGAATCACGTCAGTAAGACTGGTGTTCTTGTCTATCATATTTTTGATGCATTTTTGCAGCATCACTTCGTCGGTCGACCCCCAGTCCAGACCCTTGTTGGTCCACGACACGAGCTGCATAGGGGGTCCAGATCTAAACTCAGGAGTGGCCGCCCATGTGGTGCCGTGAGGTTCGATGATGTAGAACCACTCTTGCTGCCATACATTGACGGTCTCCATGAAGGCCCCTTTGGGCCAGGTGGTGTTGGGGAGCTTGCTCACCATAGCACCGCCGCAGTCTGCGTGCTGCCCATCGACCACCTTCGGCATCGTGTTGAAGACCTTGAGCCATAGGCCGAAGTGTGTGTGTGGGGGGGGGGTGCAGAGAAACACCTCGCACGCGACGATGAACGCCGTGATGTGGAGGGAGGAATTTGGGGCTAGATCATGAAGGTCTAGCCCGTAATAGAACATGAGGCCGGGGACAAAGGGGTGGATAGGAAACCCTAAACCGCGGAGGAAGTGGGGGATAAACAAAACCCTTTCGCTAGGCTCCGGGGTGGGGATGACCTGCTTCTTGGTAGAGAGCTTATGCGCGACGTCCTTAGTCACTACCCTGCCTCCTGGATCTCCTTGACGTCCTTCTCCATCACGGAGGAAGCCACCCACTTGCCCTGTGAGCAGGATCCAAACATGGCTGGCGAGGTTGGTGGCGGTGGGAAAGATCGAACCTTGGGCGCTGGAGCTCGAGGATGGGAAAGCAGAGGGAGGAAGAAGGCGTGGGGTGAAAATAAGGGATCTTTATCCGCTTATATAAGCAGTGAATATCAAGCGCCCCCCTCAAGCCTTAAAACATGCTGTTTCCAAGGGGTCGTGTGAATGGCACAGTTGGATTACCCAAACCTGTATTGATGAGAATCCCGCAATAAGGGGACACGATCTCTGCTTTGAAAAGACGTATCAATAGAGGCTGCGCCTCGAAACGTGAAGCAGGAGGCCAAAAAATGGTTCGAAATGATAAAGAGGCCAGACGTGGCATTTCACCGGAGAAAGTTGTCAGTTGACAAACCTTATTTTGGTTAAGTATTTTTCCTTCGCTGTTGAGGGTTGTGACTATTATACGGAGCCGGATACAGTTCTTTTATTCAGAAGATTGTTTTGAAGTATTCGGAGGAGGAACCCGCCTTGCAATGTCGAAGATAATCTACGTGCCGAACACATCGTCATTGAAGACTGGTTCAGGGGCTACTGAGGGAGTCCAGGATTAAGGGGTCCTCGAGTATCTGGCCCGAGTGTTATGGGCCGGACTGATGGGCCGTGAAGATAAAAAGTAGAAGGCCTTCCCCTGTGTCCGGATGGGACTCTCCTTTGCCTGGATGGCAAGATTGGCGTTCGAATGTATAGTTTCCTTCTTCTATAAACTGACTCTGTACAACCCTTGGCCCCTCCGGTGTCTATATAAACTGGAGGGTTTAGTCTGTAGAGGCTATCAGAATTCATATAGGCTAGACATATAGGGTTTAGCCATTACGATCTCGAGGTAGATCAACTCTTGTAACTCGTATACCCATCAAAGTCAATCAAGCAGGAAATAGGGTTTTACCTCCATTAAGAGGGCCCGAACCTAGGTAAACATCGTGTCCCCTTTGTCTCCTGTTACCTTCGATCCTCAGATGCACAGTTCGGGACCCCCTAACCGAGATCGGCCGGTTTTGACACCAACATTGGTGCTTTCATTGAGAGTTCCACTGTGTCATCGGCAGAAGGTTCGATGGCTCGTTCCATCATCAACGATGATGCTGTTTCCGGGGAATCCTTCCTTCCCGGTCAACTTTTTGTGTTTAGCGGCTTCGCTCTGCGTGCCAATTCAATTGGTCACCTTGAACAGATTGACAGCTATGCCCCTGGTCATCAAATCAGATTCGGGAGCCTGAATTACGTCGCCGACATCCGAGGAGACTTGATCTTCGAAGGGTTCACGACCTCGTCCACTGTTCCTCCGCTCCAAGAAGGAAACCCATTGGACACGTCATCAGGCACCGCTCAAAGACCAACTATCATCCCTGCCCTGGCCTTAGATCCGGAGCAGACTACTTCGTCCAAAGATGGGTGTCTGAAACCCACCGGACTCTCTCCTACTATGGAACTTTTCTCCAGAGACCCGGAGGCAACTATGTCTTCGACGAGCCTGGAATCAAGCAGGACTCTCCCTTCAGAGAGCCAAACTCGCCTCTGGATCCCAACTCTAAACTCTCAAGGTTTGCGTCTAGTGAGCACAGCCCGGTAGAATCTGTCGTGCCTAGCCCCGCAGGTCCTCGGTTCCCCGTCGGCCTTCGCTCTTAAGTGAGGCCTTGGACTTAATGCAATCCCTCAACATTACGAAAGTATCACCTCTGAACTACGCCCATCCCAGACTAGGGGCTGAGAACGGGGAATTTTACATCCCACCACCCACTTAATAGCCAATATCGAGGATTTGACCGACATGCTAGATTACGCCTCTGACGACATCGACGGTATGGACGATGATGCCAGAGACAAACAAAACCAAGACCCGTCATTCACCGGGCGCTGGACGGCTACCTCTACATATGATGTGTATATGGTGGATACACCCAAAGATGACGACGACGAAGGCAGGAAAGATCCGATCGAGGACAAGCCCGCTGAGGCACCACCAAAACGTCGACGTCAGCGGTGCCGCTCAAAATCGCATCATGAAAAGTAAAGTAATATCGGCACTGCAGACAATAACACTCCGGACAATGCCAAAGATCCCGAAGACCCCATTGAGCATGTGTCTGAATAGGATGATTTGGAGGAGGGACAAGTTAACCCCGAGGAGCCGGTCGGGAGTGAGGACTCAGAAGATAGTAACTATCTACCGATCTCCGAGGATGATGTCAGCCTCGGCAACGAAGACTTCATCATGCCAGAGGAACCCCTCGAGCAGAAGCGCTTTAAGCGTCAGCTAATCGCAACTGCGAGAAGCCTAAAAAAGAAGCAGCAAGAGCTCCAAGCCGAACAGGATACCCTCAACGACAGATGGACCCAGGTCCTAGCTGCCAAAGAATATGGCCTCGAGCGCCCAACAAAGAGTTATCCGAAGCGTTGGCTACTACCACAATTCGACGACGAGGCCCTTGAGCCAATACCGTCAATATATGACCAAGCTGATGAACCAGACCGACCACCACATGGGCTAGACAAAGCGGATGCTTATGCCGAACACTAGCCTCTACCACCTCGCCGTCGAGGCAAAGAGGTAGCAGCTCCGGGCTATACCAACGACTTACGGCAGTACCTGGACAATAGAGTCGGCCAGGCCAAACGCACAGTTACCTTTGTCTCCTGTTACCTTCCATCCTCAGACGCATAGTTCGGGACCCCCTACATGAGATCGACCGGTTTTGACACCGACACGCGGCATGAGGCTTCTCGTGGCCACGCGGCGCCTGAGGCCGACATCACCTTCGACTTCAGAGATCATGCCAAGACCACGGGTGCCGAGGGCGCTCTTTCCATGCTTTGCACGCCTACCATCAACAACATCGCAGTCACTAAGACCCTCATCAATGGCGGCGACGGCCTCAACGTCCTCTCTGTGGAGACCTTCGACCTGCTCCAGGTGCCTTATGACCAGCTCGTGCCCACCAAGCCCTTCTCGGGGGTGGTCAAGGGCTCGGCCACCCCCTGGGCAGGTGCGCCTCCCCATCACCTTTGGCAAGCGCGACAAATCTCACACCGACCTGATCGATTTTGATGTGGCCCGCATCGTTCTTCCTTACAACGCCATCCTGGGGTCCTTGCCAAGTTCATGGCGGCGACCCATCCGGGCTACAACGTCATCAAGATGCCGGGCAGCAGCGGCATCATCACGGTGGCTGGAGACACAAAGGATGTGATCCGGGCCCTCAAGCTCGTCTACAAGGCCGCGAGGGCCTCGTGCACCAATGCTAGGGATGCCCCAGAGGCTGTGGAGGCCGCACCTGCAAAGAAAAAGCAGTTGTTCTCTCAGGACCAGGTCGAGACGAAGCAGGTGCTTGTCGACAGCGGGGGCCTGGGCCCCACCTTCATCATAGGCGCTGGTCTTCCCCCGGACCAAGAGGAGTCATTGGTTGGCTTCCTTCGAGCCAACAAAGACGTATTTGTGTGGGAAGTGTCTGATTTGGTCGGTGTGCCGAGGGAGGTGATCGAGCAGCACTTGGGGGTATGCCCCAATGCACGCCCGGTGAAGCAAAAGGTGCGGTGTCAAGTACAAGAGAAGCAAGTGTTCATCGTCCAGGAGGTCTGGAAGCTACAAGAGGCTGGTGTTATTCGGTAATTACAGTGCTCGGATTGCCTGGACAACCCAGTGGTCGTCCCCAAAAAGGGGGAAGGAGCACATGTGCATCGACTTCACAAGCATCAACATGGTCTGCCCCCAGGACCCCTTCCCGCTCCCGCACTGATACGTCTCCAACTTATCTATAATTTTTTATTGTTCCATGTTGTTATATAATCAATCTTGGATGTTTTATAATCATTTTATATCATTTTTTGGTACTAACCTATTGACATAGTGCCAAGCGCCAGTTGTTGTTTTCTGCATGTTTTTTACATCGCAGGAAACCAATACCAAATGGAGTCCAAATGCAGCAAAACTTTTTGGAGATTTTTTTGGACCAGAAGACAACCAATGGGCTGAAGAAGCACCTGGGGGTGCTCCGAGGGGAGCACAACCCACCAAGGCGCGCCAGGAGGCCCAGGCACGCCCTGCTGGGTTGTGCCCACCTCGGTTAGCCCCTGGACTGCCTCTTTACTCTATAAATACCCCAATATTCTAGAAACCCTAGGGGAGTCGACGAAAATCAATTCCAGCAGCCGCAATGTCCAGAACCATCAAATCCAATCTAGACACCATCACGGAGGGGTTCACCACTTCCATTGGTGCCTCTCCGATGAAGCGTGAGTAGTTCTTTGTAGACCTTCGGGTCCATAGTTAGTAGCTAGATGGCATCCTCTCTCTCTCGTTTTATTCTCAATACAATGGTCTCTTGGAGATCCATATGATGTAACTCTTTTTGCGGTGTGTTTGTTGGGATCGGATGAACTTTGAGTTTATGATCAGATCTATCTTTTTATCCATGAAAGTTATTTGAATCTTCTTTGATCTCTTATATGCATGATTGCTTATAGCCTCGTATTTCTTCTCGGATATTTGGGTTTTTTTGGCCAACTTGATCTATTTATCTTGCAATGGGAAGAGGTGCTTTGTAGTGGGTTTGATCTTACGGTGCTTGATCCCAGTGACAGAAGGGGAACCGACATGTATGTATCGTTGCTACTAAGGAAAAAACGATGGGGTCTATCTCTACATAGATTGATCTTGTCTACATCATGTCATCATTCTTATTGCATTACTCCGTTTCCCCATGAACTTAATACACTAGATGCATGATGGATAGCGGTCGATGTGTGGTGTAATAGTAGTAGATGCAGGCAGGAGTCGATCTACTAATTGACAGATCACGGGTTCATGCAAAACCCTCAAGGTTCAAACACTAGGGTGCGTGTGAATATCTCCCCCTACCGATCCATGTCCTAGCTTTGCTAAGATATTATGGGCTAACTCGACGATCTCGTAACACAAAGGACACAAGATTTATACTGGTTCGGGCCACCGTTGTGGTGTAATACCCTACTCCAGTGTGGTGTGGTGGACTGCCTCTTGGGCTGAGGATGAACAATACAAGGGGGAGAACAGCCTCCCGAGGAGAGGTGTTCTTGTGCTCGGTGAACTTGAGGTTGTTCTGGTCTCTCTTGATCCGACCGATCGATCCCCTAGCTATGGTGGTGGCTAGTCCTATTTCTAGAGGCCCTGGTCCTCTCCCCAAATATTGAGCGGGAAGGGACCAACAATGGCCAATTTGAAAGGGGACAACTAGTATATCTTATCTTGACAAAAGTGGTCTTCGCCTGCCAAAGGCTCTGGTGGTGACGCCGTCTTGGGCTCCACGGTGACCTCCGTCTTGCCGTCCTGCTGGTCTTGGTGTCGTTGCACCGATATGGGAACCTTTGCTTGACGCCTCGGTACCCCGCGCCTGCGCCTGCTTGCTTAGCACCAAAGAGGAAACAAGGACACTGTGCACGCTGGCGCCCGCCTGGCGCTCGTCTGGCGTTGGTCGTCATGGCTCACGTCATCGGAACCTCGCAAGGTTTGCCTGGCCTTCATCTCTCCGCCCCTCGCAAGCCAGCCTGGTGAGGCCGCTCCTGAGGAGGTCTTCTATCGTCTGCCTCATGAGGCTTGGCCCCTCGCGAGGGTCTTGAGTCCTTGCTGGTGAAGATGGGCCGTACGGGCCTGCTCGCAGAACCACGGCGTGGGCCCCAGGCAGGCAAGTCTGGGGACCGCCGTTCCCAGAACACCGACACTAATCTTGGACGTGATGCCTATATAATGATCATTGCCCAGATATTGTCATGATTATTTGAAGTTCTATCAATTTCCCAACAGTAATTTGTTTACCCACCGTTTTCTATTTTTCTCGAGAGAAGCCACTAGTGAAACCTACGGCCTGCGGGTCTCTTCTTTAATATATTTGCCTTTGCGATCTATTTTATTTGCATATTATTTTCAGATCTATTAAACCAAAAATACAAAAATACCTTGTTGCAATTCATTCTTATTTATTTTATTTGGCGTCCGATCTATCAATCTACTACAATTTATTCTCGTCCGTTTTGCCAATTTCTGGCACCGTTGCCCAAAAGGGATTGACAACCCCTTTAATACGTCAGGTTGTGAGTAGTTGTTATTTGTGTGCAGGCGTCACTTACGTGTTGTTGCTTGGTTCTCCTACTAGTTCGATAACCTTGGTCTCATCACTAAGGGAAATACCTACCGTCGCTGTGCTGCATCATCCCTTCTTCTTTGGGGAAATACCGACGTAGCTTCAATCCACATCAAAAGGAATATCTGGCGCCATTGCCGGGGGGGGGGGGGTCTTCAACATATACCAGGTCCGTAATCACAAATCTGATCTCCTCGCAATTTACATTATTTGCCATTTGCCTCTCATTTTCCTCTCCCCCACTTCACAAAAATTTGTCGTTTTATTCGCCCCTCTTTTTTGTTCATCATTTTCTTGTGGGATCTGTTTTTGACTGCAATCTTGTTGCGTAGTCAACATGACTCAAGAGAACACCAAGTTGTGTGATTTCTCAAATACCAACAACAATGATTTTATTGGCACTCCGATTGCTCCTCCCGCCACTAGTGCGGAGTCTTGTGATATTAATTATGCTTTGCTGAATCTTGTTATGAAAGATCAATTTTCTGGTACTCCTAATGAGGATGTCGCGTCTCATCTTAATACCTTCGTGGAATTATGCGATTTGCAAAAGAAAAAAGATGTGGACAATGATGTTGTGAAGATGAAATTATTTCTGTTTTCTTTGCGTGATTCTGCAAAAAATTGGTTTTCTTCTTTGCCTCGCAATAGTATTGATTCTTGGAATAAGTGCAAAGATGCTTTTATCACTAAGAATTTTCGGCCTGCAAAAATTATTTCCCTTAGAGCCCAGATCATGAATTTCAAGCAACTTGAACATGAGCATGTTGCAAAATCATGGGAAGGATGAAAATGATGCTAAGGAATTGCCCAACTCATGGGTTAAATCTTTTGGATGACCATACAAAATTTTTATGCGGCACTACTGCAGGATGGTCCAAATGCGACACTATGATCAGTGACCCTTCGATGGAACTGTGTGCGATGCCATAATCGCAATCGATGGTATAAAAGAACCGTCAAAAAAGGTGAAAAACATATGCGATGACGGATGCATCAAACACGGTTCAGATTTTAGTTGCATGTGCGATGCAGGGCATACGGTTCAGTTCAATTAACTATTTGCGATGACGAGGAAGAAAATAAACAGGCAGCCAGATGAAGGTGTCTGCGATATACAGCATACGGTTCACTAGGATGAACTGTGTGTGATTAGGCAACATAATGGAAATGGTTCCACTGAACAAGATGTGTGTGATACGCGACAAACAGGTTTGTAATCAGAAATGTGTGTGAAGACCAATAATACACAGACGATTGTTGCTAATAAGTCATGTGATTTTCTTTGTCAACAGAAGAATAACATGTATATATATAAATGAAATAAACGTCCAATTAGATAAGTGATTATACAGATCATTCGCACACACCTCAATAAACAATTGCATGCATTCTAAAGTAGGAGAAACGATGGTCTAGTCATCTACTTCTTGTGACGCTCCCGCCACTGCTCTGTGGCTCGATCCCTCGTCTAGGGCAGGAAGAAGACAGTCCTTATGTCAATGATCCGTGTGTACATCTCGTAGCTTGTGTATGCGTCCTTGGCTGCGAATTTGACGTGTTCTTCATCCAGTCTCTCATGCCAAACACTGTGCCAGGTGTTCTTGTCCTTCTTGCTCTCTTCCTTCATCTTTGTGTAGTAGGGGTCGATTATGGCCGAGGCGAGGTCAACCAGGGAGTTCAGTTTGTTGTTATTGCTCCCCCAGACCTTGTAGTTGTGCTCGATGTTGACAAGATTCGGGAATTTCAAGCCTTAAACCTTGAGCACTTTTAGATCGTTGGTGGTTTCCACCATAGCAAAACTGTAATCGGAGCTATTGATAAATCTGGAGAAACGCTCGCGAGGCCTTGTGGCTAGGTCGTAGTGGTAGACGAGCACATCATGTCGCACGCACAACTGGGTGATGGCAACCTTCTGATCGTGCCCGGCACGACCCATGGTGTACTCGAGGTCGAAGCCGACCACTTGGTACTTGTCCTCGGCAAGGAACTGCTCTATAGTTTGGATGGAGCTCTCCACCGAGACTAGATCGTTCATGTACACCACCGAGAGAGCCTTCCCTTCACGTGGGTGTCCACGACATGTTGCATGGTGAACTACCCGCCGTTGTCGGCGGCGGCCGCTGGGAGCGCCATTGGAATCGCTGGATGTCCTCTCTGTATGTGTCCTCGTGGGTGTGCTTATTGTGTCGTATGAGATGAGAGATGAAGGTAAATGGCCGCAAGAATAAAAGGGGGCCGGGCTGCGTGGATTCTCGGCGCGTCCGCATGGCAGTTTTTGCAGCGGGTAACTGCATCGTCGCACCGCGCCCAGCGCAACCGCATGCACACGAACGTGCGTGATCGTGCTCTGGCCCCAAACACTGGCAGCGCACGTGGAGGGACGAGGGCAGAGCACCCGGAGGGACGCGAGAGCAGAGCGCGCGCGGTGGGACGCGAGCAGAGCGCGCCGCGGCCGCCTAAACCGCAAGCAGCCACACGCATAGAGCAGTTGAACATGCAGGAAATGGTCGCCTACAAGCCGGCCGACGGTTGTGTCGTTGCATAGAGATCGGCCGTGTGCTACTACCTCTGTCTAGTCTATAGTCCCCTTTATATTCCGTGCCATACTTTGCCCTCAAATATAACCAACAAAATGTTAATACATGTTATAAAAATTATATAATTTGAAACTATGTTCAAATACGAATCCAACAATATAATCTTTGGTGACATGCATTCGTATTTAATTAGTTAAATCATACTAATAAACCAGGGCGGGGGTATAGTAGGTAATTAAATCACAAATGTTTTTTTATTAACCATATGTATACGTGGCCTTTAATCCTCCTCTCGCACGTCTTGTCACCCCGCTGTCGCAGACGGCTTACAATGCAAGCTTGCGCAGCATGTGGGGACGTTCTTTTGGCCAAACGGTGGCGCCAATGAATCGTCGGTAAGCCCGTTCCCGCGCAACCTCATAGGTTCCCGCGCTAGCTTCCCGTCCAAAATCCCCATGCTTACCAGCATGCTATATAAACCCTCACGGCCGGCGAGTCCTGCGTCGCATTTCCCCTCCCTCCCTGTAGCTTATCTCGTCTGCTTCTCCCACAATCATCAATGGCACCGGTCTGTCTCGTCGCTCGGACACTCCGTCGTCATTAGAGGACAGCTCCAGCTAGGAGGCAACACCGCGGCGGCGGCGCAGTCCCTGGCATAATGTAGTGCGCCTAGCGTCCCTGTTGGGTGTGCGCGGACCACCCATCACACGGTCCGCCGCCGCTGTCCATCGATAGCTGTTGCCGGCCGCCGTTGCCGCCACACCACCGTCAAGAGCTAGGGTGATCTCCCGCTCCGCCGCCGCGGCCCGAAGGCGGGAGGTGGTCATCGTGGCTGGCACCCCACTACCGGCCACCGCGGCCATCACCGCTCCGCCACCACGGCCCGAAGGCGGGAGGTGGTGGTGGCCACCACCCCATCGCCGGACGCCATGGCCACCAGCCCACCGTCGATCGCCGGGGTCATCACCCGCTCCGCCACTGCCTCCCGAAGGCGGGAGGCGGAGGTGGATTCCTGCACGTGCGTCAATGACCTTGCGCGCTACACCGAGTTCCTGCGGGAGGAGGAGGAGCGCCTTGTCGAGCACGCAAAGAGCCTTACCGCCGCCGTGGCCACGACACACGCCGCCTCAGAGGCAAGGAATCAGGAGATCTACGAGGAGAACGACTACTTCGAGAGGGGTCGTCTGGAGCGGCAGAGGGCGTTCGAGGTGGGCGTCACTGAAGCTGCAGCAGTGGCAGGCACCGTATTGCAGTTGTCCAGCTCATCGGTAGGCTCCTCCTCCTCTGCCTCTTACTGAGCATGCTCGGCAAAGGAGAGGCAGCCGGAAGTAGTACAAAGCCCCTCTGTAGTAGTAGTATTTAGGGGCTATTTTGTTCAGTTCATCTTACTATAGATGTGGTGGAACTATACAACGTACTTAAAATTAGCTAGTATATATAGTTGAACTAGCTATTTCAGTACATGGTTGGCAACAATTTGGGAAAAGTTTGATTGGTTCAGCTGTCGAGTTTAACTATTTGTATAAATTAAGAATGACTGCTTAATCTATGAATGAAATCTATGCTCAATTACTGAATTTTAGTTGCACAAATTAGATACAACTAGTGACTTTTAGCTTCATATTTTGATATGTCGCAGTGTTACAAGGTTGACAAATGGCAATGTTACTATATCAACAAATGTCAATCTTTCCAGTTTGACAAATGGCAACATACCCAATATGACAGATGCAAATCTTGCCAAATTGTTTGTAAGTGGATGCACACAGGTCATCCAAAATAACCGTTTGCGTTGAAGAGATGCACAAATCCTGCTCTCAATTTGCATACGGTGTTCTATCTAAAATGTTTGCGATCAAGAGCCGCAAAAATCCTGCCCGGCACATTTTCCCTTGGCTTCAGGGGGAAGCTCCCGGTTTGCATACGGGTGTAATTAAAACATTTGTGATGAGTGTTTTATATTTAAAAACCATTGAGATTTTTTTTCAAAAGAAAATCGTTTGATAAGTCTGTACATTAAGAGAGAAAATGCAAGTTGGCTCAAACCATATCTTTCCTTCAGTCATACTGCGAATTTATATTCGTATGATTGAGATACAGTATTAAACCCAAGAAAGAACTATTTCCGGCGGCGGCGGAGGCAGCGTGCCGCGCCGTCGTTGTCATTGTTGTCCTCCGGGATGCCGTTGTTAAAGTCTTCAATGCAGCACATAATGTTATTCACTTGTAAATCAAACATCATGTCATCCCGGGATTGATGGGCGTGGCACGGGAGGACGGCAGCTGGCGGCGCTGAGAGGTAGCGTTCGATGGCGGTGTACCATGCCGCTGAGGGGGGCGCGCGCATAGAGAGGAAGGTGAGCGGCCATGGAAGTCAAAGGGATCGCTTCCTAGGGAGCCTGCGCAGCGTACAGCTCGCACGCTTCCCTGTGATCCTGCGCATTCGAGGACATCTTGCACCCCTCTCGGTCAGTCTGCGCACCGGACTGCGCTCACATGCCTCCCGCTCAGTCAAGGTCAAGCAGCTGTCAGCACGGCACCTTCTACAGCCATTAAAACCAAGACACGTGGCATCACGTGAATGGTTAACAGAACGCACATGGTTTAAATTATACAAACATTTGACATATTAAAGTGGCAGCTATTTTTTCAAAATGCCTTTGTTGGGTGTCATTATTCGAGTGCGCCTTCTCTCAAAATGGACACGAAAAATACCACAGCATGTCGGGTGCCATTCCATGATAGCATGCCAAGTTTCATGAATTTAAGACGAGTTTTGGATTTACTTGAAATTAAAAATAAAGTATCTCAAGGTTTTGCTGGCAATCAATGGTGCCCTAGTGTTAGAAATTCATTCCCATTTCTTGCATGGGACCTAAGCATGCACCCAAGGACACATATTTGATTCTTTAACCAATTTATATGCATTGGAGCATGTGCATGTAGTTTGAAGTTGAATTATACACATAAATGCATTGAAAACTCAGTTAATGCATAAAAATGTCCAAACAAACCCCAAAAAATCACAAAAATTGACACAACACTCCTATTGTTCTATGTTGACACGAGAAATTTTTTGAAAGCAATAAGAGGCAATGGATATCGTTTTGTCCCCAAAGGTGGGACGTTCCCTACCGAAACCATCATGCTTGTTGTGAGAAGCTCTGGTTTGTGAGAAGCATAGATGCAAACCTGCCCCAAATGGGACAAAAATTTTACCATGGCATGTTGATGCCGCTCCATGATAGCATGCCAAGTTTCATGAATTTTAGACGGGTTTTGGATTCACTAGAATTTAAAAACCAGGTATCTCAATGTTTGCGGCCGAGTGACGGTGGCAGGGTGCTTGAGATTCATTCTCATTTCTTGCATGGGACCTAACCATGCAACCAAGACCACACATTTCAATTTTCAACCAATTTATATGCATTAGAGCATGTGCATGTAGTTCAAATTTGAATTATTCACATAAATGCATTGAAAACTCAATTAATGCATAAAAATGTCCAAACGAACCCCGAAAAATCCCCAAAATTAACACAACACTCTTGTTGTTCTATGTTGACACTAGGAAAAAATTGCAATCGAGAAGAGGCAATGGATGTCGTTTCGTCCAGAAAGGTGAAACGTTCCCTACCGAAACCATCAGGCTTGTTGAGAGAAGCTCTGGTTTGCGAGAAGCATATACCCAAACTTGCCCCAGATGGGACAAAAAAATTACCACGGCATGTTGATGCCGCTCCATGATAGCATGCCAAGTTTCATGAATTTCAGATGAGCTTCGGATTTACTAGAATTTAAAAACCAGGTAATTCAATATTTGCGGCCGAGAGACGGTGGTAGGGTGCTTGACATTCATTCCCATTTCTTGCATAGATCCTAAGCATGCAACCAAGGACACATATTTGAATTTTCAACCAATTTATATGCATTAGAACATGTGCCTATAGTTCAAATTTGAATTATGCTCATGAATGCATAGAAAACTCAGTTAATGTATAAAAATGTCCAAGCGAACCCCGAAAAATCCAAAAAATTGACACAACAATCCTGTTGTTCTATGTTGATGCTAGGAAAAAATTTGAAATCGAGAAGAGGCGATGGATATCATTTTGTCCAGAAAGGTGAAACGTTCCCTATCGAAACCATCACACTTGTTCTGAGAAGCTCTGGTTTATGAGAAGCTTATACCCAAACCTCCCCCAAATGGGACAAAAAATTTACCATGGCATGTTGATGCCGCTCCATGATAGCATGCCAAGTTTCATGAATTTCGGATGAATTTTGGATTTACTACAATTACAAAAGCAAGTACGTCGACGTTTTCCGGAGAGCCACGGTGTCGTGGTGTTCGAATTTCATCCCCATTTCTTGCGTGGGACATAAGCATAAACCCATGGACAGATATATGATTATACAACCCATGTTGGGGCACCGGAGCACGTGCATATAGTTTAATTTTGAATTGTGCACCTGAAATTGCCAGAAAACCAATTTAATGTATAAAATATTCAAACAAACCCTGAATAAATCCAATTCTTTTATGACACACATATAGTTGCATGTTCACTACAGATAAAAAGGTCTAGCAATTCAAACACCATCCATTGCCGCTGTGACCTCATTATGTAATTCAAATCAAGATGAAAAATCGAGTAGATCGCACATAGTTTACTATCACCAACCGTGTGAGATGCAACACAAAATATCCTGGAGCACCGTCGGTGTATAGTATGCCTATGGCTTACGCGAGAAGGTGTGTCGCCTACAGTCCACAGCCGGCGTCTCAAGCACACTAGCTCGCTCCCAAATATCATTTCACTGTTCAATCGCTGCCGATGAAAGATGGGCACATGGACCCGCGTCGTGAGGGCAACTTCGGTGACCCACTCCGGCGAGAGCACGACCGCAGCCGCCATGCGCGTGCTAACAAGGTGCATGAGCGCGGCCACAATCTGCGACCGGGCGGCCAAGGCAGCCCAAACGGCCGCTGTTGCTTCTCAGGTGGCGGCAGCAACATCTGCCTCGGGGATAGAAACTGGCGGGAGCGGCACAACAGCTGTTCGTTCCACAGTGGCGGCCTTAGCCCTGATGGAGGCCGCCCATGGCCATGTCGAGGCCACCCACGCCCAGCTCATGGCGGTCACCACACAAATCGAACAAAGCTTCTCCAACGACAGTCGGCAACCCACGGCCGAAGAGCTGGCAATCACCGAGAGCGTTCGAGCAGCCGTCTGTTCCTCCGCCGCATACCTTGCGACAATGGAGCCCGTCCAAGCCCAGATCATGGCCGCCCATGCCCAGCTCGTGGCGGCCTTTTCCAAAGAGATGGCGGACGTGGATGGCGAGATGCTTGCCGAGTATGGTGCGATGGATGCCATGGAGCCCCTTCCCCAGGAGACCGTCGGGCGCGAGCTAGACATGGAGGCGGTGGCGGAGATCGACGAGCACCAGCCGTAGTAGTACTCTTTGTTTTCTTTAATTAAGAGTGTTGGTCTTTAATTTGTTCGAGTAATGTTTAGGTCAACTAGCTCTGTTTAATTGCTGAAGTTGCTCGATTAAGAAGTGTAGGTGTGTTGTAGTCTCCTTTGTGTACCCAAATTATGCAATGACATGGATGACCACTGTAACCATGCAAATACGAACCAAAATTTTTGACGTTCAAACTCATCACACACGGGTTAAGCTATCTGAATCATTTGGGATGTTCACATGTCGTACACAGTTCTGAATAAGGGACCGTGTGTGATGACACTTTGCGCACCAGTTTTTTCGCTGAAGCGATTCCAAATTTTCGTCTTCCACAGAAATATCTACCTCCCCGCCCCTCCCCCTTACCAAAAGCCACATTTCCCCTGTTTCCGCCTTCTTTTCCAAGTTGAAACCCTCACTCCTTGATTGCAGCGCTGCCTCCTCGCCGGCGAGCCTCCTTCACGCTGCTTAGCCCCGTCTATCCAGGCAGGTAATGCACACTCGACCCCCATCCTCCTCCTCCTTCCACATCCCACATGCCCCGACCGTCAGCGCGAGTGCGACACCTTCCACCCAAATCACCGACCCCTCCCCAAATAAGCGCCGCCCTAAGCCATGGTGCACGCAGTATAGCCAGGATCTCAAGGAGCATTTGGCAGCGGAGAAGCAAATCGCGGCCGCACACACGGATGAGGTCGCGATGGCTGCCATTCGTGCCGACCCCCAAATCTTGGAGGAGCACCTTGCCATTTTCTAGCTACGCCGGTTAACCATACTCGGTTTACCCGTTTGCGTGTGCTGCTCCTGCCTTTCCTTCACAAATTCTAGTGAATTGTGCTATCTAATTTTACCATGCATTCTTTTGCTCTAGTGTATATGTTCTATATGTCGTGCAGTGTGGTGCTCACTTATTAACTGTTTTGTTAATTATTTGTCGTCTTCAGTTAACTGTTTGGTTCAATTCTGCAAATGTGATGTTCAATTCTTCAGGCTGCAATTTTGTATTGTCTTCCATGTGAGAAATAAATTGAATTTATCTTTACAAAATACATGAGAAATGAATACAATTGCTATATTTCCAAGTTGTCAAGCATGCTTGGTTTGGTTATACATTGTGCAAATGTGGTGCTCAGTTAACATTCGGTTCATTTGTGTTGTGGTGTTTAGTTAAATGTTTGGTTCAATTCTGCAATGCGATGTTCAATAGTTGTTGGTGCATTTTGTTATTGTATACCATGTGAGGAATAAGTTGAATTTGGTTATAGTAAATACATGAGAAACAAATACAATTGCTATATTTCCAAGTTGTTAAGCATGCTTGGTTTGGTTAACTGTCTAATCTTCTATTAGGAGTATGTTATATTGTGCAATGTGGTGCTCAGTTAATGGTTGGTTCATTTGTTGTGGTGTTTAGTTAACTGCTTGGTTCAATTCTGCAATGCAATGTCCAATTGTTATCGATAGAATTTTGTATTGTTGTGCATGTGAGGAATAAATCGAATTTGGCTGCACTTAATACATGAGAAACATATACAAGTGCTATATTTCCTAGTTCTTAATCATTCTTGGTTTGGATAAATGGGTTTTCCATTTGTATTGAATTAATCTGATGAATCTGCAATGTGCTTATTTTTCATCAACATATTTTACTGATAGCATGCGAACCCTTACTTAACCTGATGACTAACTACCTTATATGTGTTGTAGGGAAACAATGGGAAGCACTGAGGTTTACAATCGAGGTTAGCACATGCACGATCCGTTTTCTAATAGCACATTATTGTGCAATTGCAAAAACCATTCTAATATTTAGGTTTTTATCAATTTGGTCTTGCACATGTAGGTCCTGCCGTCGGAGGTTTTGACCCACTGTTCGACCCTTTTGCATATGGGGAAATGAGTTGTCCATGAATATCAATCAAATCAAGAAACATAGAAAGATTGTTAGGATAAAGAAATTAGCAACAAAAAACAACAAGATCTTTGTCTGCACAATGAAGAAGACATCAGTTCACTACAAGATGGTACTAACTATTATACCTTGCCTTTTTTTATTCCTTTGCCCCATTTCCAATATAGAGAAGATATTTATGCACATCCTTGTTTTCAGGCCTTTCCAAAGCAGTTCACTAATGATTACCTCCCAAACCACCTCTATGGTCAGGAGGCGAGGAAGGTTTTCATACAACACCCACGGTGCAATATTGAAGTGTTCCTGAAGAGGACGAAGGACAGACGATCAATCATCCACAGGCACTGGCCTAAAGTTGCAAAGACCTTCAACATGAATGAAGGCTCAATATTTGCCTTCCGCTTCAGCAGTTTTCCAGATGAGATGCATCTGTCTATATACTATCTATGATGCTAATTTTGAAAGTTCTACATGTTGCATGTGAAATTTGGTGCTGGTGCAGTTGTGTAATGGGGTAGCTGAGTGCTGAAAATATATCATGTTGTACTCTGATGTATTTCAATTATGAAATTCTGCTTCCATAATATGGAAATGAAATATATTATGTGCTTAATATGAATGTCAATTAGATTAACAAATGGATTATTAATAATTGGGCAATTAGCCTGCTAATGGAAAATTATCCTACTAATTGGGTTTTGCTATTGCAAACGGTTCTTGAAAAAATACCGTGGGCGATGACCTCAGGCAACGCACACAGTTTCTAGGAATAAACCGTGTTGGATCAATGAACAATCACACACGACTTTCTCTTGAAAATTGTTTGTGTTAGGCCACCTTGCGCAAACGTTTACCACATAAAAACTATGCGTGTTGGACAGCCTTTGCCACGCAGTTTCTTCTACGGACCGTGTCTGATGCATTCAATAACACAAACGATAAAAGTGTTAATATCGTGTGCAATGGCAATGCTATCACAAACGATTTAACGGGAAAAATTGTGTGTGATGTACCTATGAACGGAAACGTTTTCCTTGGAGCGACTATGTGGGATGTACATACGAACGAAAACGTTTAGCGGGGACTGACTGTGTGGGATGTACTTGCGACCGGAAACAATTTCGCTTGTATAATTGTATTTTTAGCTCTTCTGTACATATTTCCATATTTGAGCGCTCGGCGGTCGCACACGACCTCATTTTGCCGAGCGTGTGTGCCGGGAGGGCATATCCCCGATGGTTTCTGGGTCGTGTGGGAAGGACCCCCTATCGCCGTCACTCACTAGGCGACGGTTCCAAATGTCGTCGCGGAAAGGGGTTAAAAACCATTTGTATAACACCGACGCGTACTAGTGCGGGATTGAATTTTGTTTCTCGTAATCTTTTTTATTCCACTGCGGGTGGTACTTTTATGGAAATTACTTTGGGTGAAGCTACCAAATTTCTTGATAATATTATGTCAAGTTATTCACAATGGCATACCGAAAGAGCTCCTACTAGTAAAAAAGTTAATTCGGTTGAAGAACTTTCTTCTTTGAGTGAAAATGTTGATGCTCTTATAAAATTGGTTGCTAGTAAAAGTGCTCCTATTGATTTCAATGATATGCCTTTGTCTACTTTTATTGAGCAAACAAGTGATGCCGTAGATGTGAATTTTATCTCTCGAAATAATTTCAACAGCAATGCTTATAGAGGTAATTTTAATCCTAGGACTTTTCCTAGTAATTCCTCTAATAATTATGGTAATTCCTATGGAAATCTTTCTTATAATAATAATATGAACACCTCTGATCTTGAGAATAATATTAAAGCATCTATGAACACGCAAAAGGTTTTCAACACTACCATAGAAGAAAAGTTGAATAACATTGATGATTTGTCTAGAAGTGTTGATAGAATTGCTCATGATGTAGAAAATCTCAAGATGAAAATTTTTATGCCTAAAGTTGAGGAATCAATTAAAGCTCTTTATGTTTCTATGGATGGAAGTAAGAAAAGAACCGCTATGCTTAGAGCTAAAAGAAAATATTTAGAGAAAGCGTTTTCTAGTGATTGCTTTCATAAAAATGTTGAAGATCTTAAAATGATTGGTGTTTCTTCTATTGATTCCTTGTTTAGTAAAATTAAGATTGGTGAAAAATAGACCGGATAAGAGTCAACTTTAGTTAGAAGGCGTCCTGATAATTCAGAGGGTGAAAATCTTGAGGAGAAAATTGATGAAAGTGGGTTTGAAGAGGTCAAAACTTCAACTAGTGATGTGCCCACTCTTCTATATTACAACGACTTTAATTATGATAGTTGCTCTTTGATTGATTGTATTTCTTTGTTGCAATCCATGATAAATTTACCCCATGCTTATAAACAAAATAAAGCTTTTACTAAACATATTGTTGATGCTATGATGAAAGCTTTAGAAGAGAAGTTGGAATTAGAAGTTTCAATTCCTAGAAAATTGCATGATGAATGTGAACCTACTATCAAAGTAAATATTAAAAATTATGAGTGTTTTCCTTTGTGTGACTTGGGTGCTAGTGTTTCTACAATTTCGAAATTTTTATGTGATGTGTTTGGTCTTACCGATATAAAAGAATGATCTTTAAATTTGCACTTGGCGGATTCTACTATTAAAAAGCCCATGGGAAGAATTAATGATGTTATTATTCTTGCAAATAGGAATTATGTGCCCATAGATTTTATTGTTCTTGATATTGATTGCAATCCGTCTTGTCCAATTATTCTTGGTAGACCACGCACTATCGGTGTCGTGATTGATATGAAAGAAGGCAATATTAAGTTCCAATTTCCTTTGAGGAAGGGTATGGAAAACTTCCCTAGAACAAGTACTAGGACACCATATGAATCAATCATGAGGGCATATTATGGATCTCAAAACAAAGATGACAAAACTTATATTTTTGCTTTATGCCTAGCTAAGGGCGTAAAACTATAGCGCTTGTTGGGAGGAAATCCAATGAATAAAATTTATTTTTTCTTTTTGCTTTATGTTCTTGAGTGCTAGCACAATTATGCTACTGTTATGATTGTGTTTTTTGTGTTTTATTTAGTGTTTGTTCCTAGTAAATCCTTTAGGATCTTCTTGGGTGATAGTTGTTTGATCTTGCTGAAAAATAGAAACTTTTGCACTCACGAAAACAATTATCATTTTTTACCAGAGCGAGGTAAAATACCAATTCTTTTTCCAGAAGATTAATATACAAATTTCTCAGGTTTTCCTAATTTCTCAAAAAAATTGGAGTTTCAGAAGTATTCAAAATTTTCAGGTTGCTATAGGTTGTTCTGTTTTTGACAGATTCTGTTTTCTTTGCGTTGTGTGCTTGTTTTGATGGCTCTATGGTTTTCTTTGATGAGTTTTTGCCATATAAAAGTTGGAATACAATAGATATAATGCAAGAACAAAATAGGAATTGGTTTTCTATAGTACTTATAGTAGTGATTTGTTTTCTTATTCTAACGGATCTCACGAAGGTTTTGTTGAGTTTTGTGTGATTGAAGTTTTCAAGTTTTGGGTTATCTTACGATGGATGAAAGAACAAGGAGTAAGAAGAGCCTAAGCTTGGGGTTGCCCAGACAAACCAAGCTATTATCCAAAAGAGAGTAAGTAACTAAGCTTGGGGATGCCCCAAGTGGCATGCCCTCTTTCTTCTAACGACCATCGGTATTTTACCCGAAACTATATTTTTATTCGTCATACACTATGTGTTTTGCTTGGAGCGTCTTGTATGATAAGAGTCTTTGATTGTTTTATTTTGTGTTTTAAGTCTTGATTCCTTGCTGGAAACACCTATTTGAGAGAGCCAAAATTATGCCATGACTTGTTAGAATTTCTCTCTATGCTCCACTTAAATTTTTATGAGCTATGGACTTGCTCTAGTGCTTCACTTATATATTTTTGGGCACGGTGTGCTTTAGTATTTTCGAAGAAATGCTCTCTTGCTTCACTTAGATTTATTTTAGAGTTAGTACAATTTTCAAGAAGTTCTCTCTTGCTTCACTTAAATTAATTTGAGAGAAAGAAAAATTATGCTCATGTTCTTCACTTATATTTGTTTGAGCTCAGCATATGAAAATTAGTTCCAAAGTGATGGATATCCAAGAAGGATATAATAAAACCTTCATGAAGATCATTGGACAAAATAAACTTGATTCTTAGTAATAGTTTCTAGATATGATGATGTGATATGTGAGTCATGTTGATGAGTAATTATGCTTTAGTAAGAATATTGGTGTTAAGGTTTGTGATTCCCTATGCAAGCACGAAAGTCAATAATTATGCAATTAAATTATATCCTACTTGTGGTGCATTATTCGGTGTTAATTATGCTTAATGCTCGCTTATGAGATTATTCGTTTCTTTGTTGGTCGCTTCTCAATCTTTTGCTAGCCTTCATTTTGCACTAAGTATTATCACTACTTGTGCATCCAAAAACCTTTAAACCAGTTTTGCCATATGAGTCCACTATAGCTACCTATATGCGGTATTCTTTTGCTATTCTAAGAAAATTAGTATCTGCCATCTCTAATATTCAAAATAAATTTCTCTTTTGTGTGCTTGTACCGCTAACAAGGCGGTGAGGGATGGCTAATATTTCCATGCTAGATGTGTTATTCTCACGATGAGTGTTTATTCACTTTTCATTGCATGAGAGTAAGGCAAAGCTATTAGGGATGCCCTATCCCGAAATAAAAAATGAGTTTACTTTATGTTGTCAAATAATAAATTCCTTGGAAAGTGTTGGTATGGAGGGCAACCGTCGATACGGCTAGCCATGGAAAGTGAAAGTATGGTTGAAAAAGGAATAAACTTTAATTTCTGTTTGGGAACCGCCTATGATATATCTAGCATGGAAAGTGTTAGGAACTCTAAGTCATTTTCATTGGTGGGAAAAGTATGCCTCTCAAAATGTTTTTATCTCTCAATTTTCGCTTTGAGCTCTGGCACCTGTACAAATCCCTACTTCCCTCTGCAAAGGGACTTTCTTTTACTTTATGCAATTTTTATTTTGAATTTGAGTCTCCATCTTCTCTTATAAATCACCAACTAGGAGGCACTATGATCGTACTTGAGCATTGGGTGTAGTTAATATGCGAGTGTGTTTCATGAATGGATCAATGATTGAGCATAATGGGCTAGGGATAGCTTATTTTAGTGTTGATATTTTGAAAGACATGGTTGCTCGTTGGAATGCTTGAGTATTTAAGTTGTCATGTCAAAACTAGACTATTGCTTTAAACAATATAAAAGTCCAAATGTCCATGCTATAAAGAAAAAGAATATGATATGACATGTTATGCAGCATTCCACATCAAAAATTCTGTATTTATCATTTACCTACCCGAGGACGACTAGGAATTAAGCTTGGGGATGCTGATACGTCTCCACCGTATCTGTAATTTTTTATTGTTCCATTCTGTTATATTATCAATCTCGGATGTTTTATATTCATTTTATAGTCATTTTATATCATTTTTTGGTACTACCAAATTGACATAGTGCCAAGTGCCAGTTGTTGTTTTCTGCATGTTTTTTATATCACAGGAAATCAATACCAAATGGAGTCGAAACACATCGAAACTTTTTGGAGATTTTTTTTGGACCAGAAGACAACCAATGGACCGAAGAAGGACTGGGGGGTGCTCCGAGGGGAGCACAACCCACTAGGGCGCACCAGGAGGCCCAGGCACGCCCTGGTGGGTTGTGCCCACCTCGGTTGCCCCCTCGCTGCCTCTTTACTCTATAAATACCCCAATATTCCAGAAACCCTAGGGAAGTCGACAAAAATCAATTTCAGCCATCGCAGAGTCTAGAACCACCAGATCCAATCTAGACACCATCACGGAGGGGTTCACCACTTCCATTGGTGCCTCTCCGATGATGCGTGAGTAGTTCTTTGTAGACCTTCGGGTCCGTAGTTAGTAGCTAGATGGCTTCCTCTCTCTCGTTTGATTCTCAATACAATGGTCTCTTGGAGAACCATATGATGCAACTCTTTTTGCGATGTGTTTGTTGGGATCAGATGAACTTTGAGTTTATGATCAGATCTATCTTTTTATCCATGAGAGTTATTTGAATCTTCTTTGATCTCTTATATGCATGATTGCTTATAGCCTCATATTTCTTCTCCGATATTTGGGTTTTGTTTGGCCAACGTGATCTATTTATCTTGCAATGGGAAGAGGTGCTTTTTAGTGGGTTTGATCTTACGGTGCTTGATCCCAGTGACAGAAGGGGAACTGGCACATATGTATTGTTGCTACTAAGGATAAAACGATGGGGTTTATCTCTACATAGATAGATCGTGTCCACATCATGTCATCGTTCTTATTGCATTACTCCGTTTCCCCATGAACTTAATACACTAGATGCATGCTGGATAGCGGTCGATGTGTGGAGTAATAGTAGTAGATGCAGGCAGGAGTAGGTTTACTAATCTTGGACATGATGCATATATAATGATCATTGCCTGGATATCATCATGATTATTTGAAGTTCTATCAATTTCCCAACAGTAATTTGTTTACCCACCGTTTGCTATTTTTCTCGAGAGAAGCCACTAGTGAAACCTACAGCCCCGGGGTCTCTTCTTTAATATATTTGCCTTTGCGATCTATTTTATTTGCCTTTTATTTTCAGATCTACTAAACCAAAAATACAAAAATACATTGCTGCAAATTATTCTTATTTATTTTATTTTGCGTTCGATCTATCAATCTACTGCAATTTATTCACGTTCGTTTTGCCAATTTCTGGCACCGTTACCCGAAAGGGATTGACAACCCCTTTAACACGTCGGGTTGCGAGTAGTTGTTATTTGTGTGCAGGTGCCGCTCATGTGTTGTTGCTTGGTTATCCTACTGGTTTGATAACCTTGGTCTCATCACTGAGGGAAATACCTACCATCATTGTGCTACATCATCCCTTCCTCTTTGGGGAAATACCGACGTAGCTTCAAGCTGCATCACGCGCATTAACCAAATCGTGGACTCCACCGCCGAGTGCGATCTGTTGTGCTTCCTGGACGCTTTTTCAGGATATCATCAAATCAAGATGGCGACAAAGGACGTCGAGAAAACAGCCTTCATTTCCCCGTGCGGCATGTACTGCTACACCTACATGCCCTTCGGGCTGCGGAATGCCGGTGCAACCTTCCAGCGGCTGATGCATATCACGCTGGGGCCGCAGCTAGGGAGAAGTGTGGAGGCATATTTCGATGACATCGTGGTCAAGTTGCGGGAGGTGAGGACCCTAATCGAAAACCTGGAGGAGACGTTCACCAACCTGGGTAAGGTGAACCTGAGGCTTAACCCGGAGAAGTGCATGTTCGGGGTTCCGTCCGGCAAGCTACTGGGTTTCTTGGTATCACCCAGAGGGATCGAGGCTAACCCCGAGAAGATCAAGGCAATAGAAAGGATGAGCCTGCCTCAGACTCTCAAAGAGATGCGGAAGCTCAAGGGTCGCGTGACCTCCTTGGGGTGCTTCATCTCCAAGCTCGGCGAGCGCACCATCCCTTTCTTCAAGCTGATGAAGAGGAAGGGCCCTTTCAAGTGGACCTCGGAAGCCGAGGCGGCCTTCGAAGACCTGAAGAGATACCTCACGAGCCCACATATCATGGTGGTGCCTCGTCCTCGCGAGCTCCTGGTGCACTACTTGGTGGCGACCCCGACTCAGCTAGCGCATCACTCGTGGCCGTCCGGGAGGAGCATGCCGGCGCAGGCGCAAAGCAAGGTGACCCGCGAGGAGTCGCACAACCTTCCCGCCTCAGGACGACACTCTTGAGGATCTCGTTGCTTCATCAGCCTGTGGGGCTCCCGAGTCCCTTGCGCCCCACGTAGAGCAAGGCACCGTCGATACCTCACCCCTCGTCGAGCATCTGGTGTACTTTGTTAGCACAGTGTTGTGGGATGCACGCACGCACTACCCCATGCAGCAGAAGCTCATGTTCGCGCTCCTTGTCGCCTCAAGAAAGTTGTGTCATTATTTCTAGGGCCACCCCATCAAGGTCTTCTCCGCATACCCACTAGAGAAGGTGCTGTGCAGCCCCAACGTCGCTGGGAGGGTTGCTGAGTGGAACATCAAGCTACGGGCCTTCCAGCTGGAGTTCAGCACAACCAGGGTTGTCAAGGGTGCGACCCTCGCTGATTTCATGGCGGAGTGTAAGGATGCTCCTGACCGGGTGCTGGATGAGGGCCAATCCCTCACACCTGGCGATGAGGCACCCGATGGCTAGGTCATGCACTTCGATGGTGCCTTCGCGCGGCAGGGCGCGGGGGCTGGAGTCGTACTCAAGTCGCCGACCAAGGTCAAGCTCTACTATGCCGTACAGCTTTGCTTCCAGCATGGCGAGAAGGTCTCCAACAACATCGCAGAATACGAGGGCTTGATTCCTGGCCTCAAGGCTGCAGCCGGCCTGGGGGTCAAGCGACTCTCCATCAAGGGAGAATTCCAGCTCCTCGTCAAATTTTCCAATAAGGAATACAAACCGAAGGACGAACACATGGAGGCTTACCTAGAAGAGGTATGTAAAATCGAAAATCACTTCTTGGGCTTGGAAATGAAGCATGTCCAGCGCGGCGCAAACAAGGAAGCTGACGACATCACCAAGAGGGCATCTCGCCGCGAGCCCCAGAAGCCTGGCGTCTTCAAGGAAAGGCTCTTCAAGCCTTCGGCAGCGTCCCCCGCCGCAGGCCTAGCGCTGGTCCAGGAAGAGACGCCTCCGGCCCCGCCCTCGGGTGCCCCGGCCTCTGGCCCAACCTCAGGAGCCCGCCTCCTCCTAGCATTGGAGCCTTAGGAAGGCTGCTGGAACAAGGAGCTCAAGGCGTACTTGCTCCACGGCGCCTTTCCAGAGAAGGAGGAAGACGTAGAACGCATGGTTCATCAGGCCACTACTTATTGCTTGCAGGATGGTGTGCTATACCGAAGGCGCCCCAACGACATCTCGCTGTGGTGCATATCCAAGGAGGAAGGGCATGAGTTGTTGGCTGACATCCACAGTGGAGATTGCGGACACGAGTCCTCATCGCGCACCCTCGTCGGCAAGGTGTACGGCAGCGGGTTCTAATGGCCTACGGCGCTCCACGACGCCACCGAGCTCGTGCGAAGCTGTGAGGCCTGTCGGTCCCACGCCAACCAGATTCACTAGCCCGCGCAAGGTCTCCAAACCATCCTGCTCTCATGGCGCTTAGCAGTTTGGGGGCTGGATATCCTTGGCCCATTTCCTTGAGCAGCTGGCGGTTACCGCTACCTCTCCGTCACCATCGACAAGTTCTGTAGCGACCAGACCTCAAACAGTCTGATCTCTGTGCATTAGTGTCATCCCTGGATCGGTAATGCTGACACACACAGTACTTGAGGATTTATAACAGAGTAGCAATCACACACTTATTGCATCGAATGTCTCAAAAGATAACTTATTACAATAAATATGGCTTAAGGCCATCTAATACGATAACAACGGAAGGCTTGGAAGATAAAGTGAGTTCATCAACTCCAACAACATCACTGACTGAAAGACCATGACCTAAGGCTCCTTACTCGTCATCTGAAAAGTCTGTAACATGATACGTTGTAGCCCGAAACGGGTCAGCACATGAAATATCCTGGCAGTGTAACACAAGAGAGTAATGAACAATGTAAAGCTATCACTACATGCATATATGGCTGGTGGAGGCTGTATGGTTAATAGGTTTTGCGAAAAGCCAATTTTTCCCTACTATAAAGGAATATATTTTTCTTAACTACAAAGTTGGTTGAAAAAAAATTGAGAAGGTAAACCCCCTCTCAATCCCAATTAAAAGTAATTAATAACCCAACAAAATTAACTTAGAGTGATGAGATCCAGATGATAATCCAAGAACTAGATACTCAAGATATCCATAACCAGGGACACGACTAACCATGATTAGTTTGTACACTCTGCAGAGGTTTGTGCACTTTTCCCCACAAGACTCGATCTCCTCCATTGGATTTCTCGCACTACATAATGTTTTGAGAAACGGATGACCGAGACACAGTCTTTCCGGAGAGGTCCCCTTAACCGATAGATAGGCCGGTACACCTGAAATCCCCTACATCTGCTAGCCCATCATGGAAAGGTTTCCCATAACTTACTCAACTATGCCAGAACCCATAATGGCATGTGGCTGCACACGAAAGTTTCCAGCATGAATAATCTTATGATCCCTTTGAGCCTGGGTGGCGGTCCATAGGAAAATCACACGGTACCCCAGGATTTCCAAAAATACAGGCAATCACTGGTTTCCCCAGGTGCCTCAATCCACCCAGATGTGTATTAAAGTTGCCACCTTAAGTTAACCATTAATTAACAACTCACATCTGTCATGGACACTCTCAAACCCAATCCACGTCTACGAGCATAGCATGGCAATATAAGCATAATGTAGAAATAACTCCCAAGGTTTGATAATAAAACAGGTGAATAGGTACCTCATCTACTTCCCAGCCCAAAATTTATTCAGATCCTAACCATGCAATTGTTTGAGGGTTGATCTAATGCAATAAAACTGGGTAGTAAAGAGGTATGATCGAAGTGTTACTTGCCTTGCTGGTGATCCGTGAAACCTAGAGACTCGATGTGGCACGCTTCGCACTCCGGGTACTCTATCGCAATAAAACAAGCATACAATAAGCAATCAAGCAAGGGCACGGGTAAAACTCAAATAAAAGATCTAACCAGAAGGTTCAACTTAAGAACTCCGGTTTGCAAAAAGAATCAAATCAAACGAAGCAACAAAACTCAAACGGCGAAAGAAACAAGCTTCATTTACTAATCTGGTCTAAAGACAAATTTTACCGTAGCAAAAACTTGTTTAAGTTGGTTAAACAGAAAGAGTGCTTCGAGACAAAAATCTAGGCGCTCGAATCGCCTGATTCCGATAAACGAGCGAAAATTTATAATAAAACGAAAATCGGATTAGAATTCGCGATCGAAAATAATCATGAAAAATCCTAGAAAAAGAAAAACTGACGAACAGGCTAACGAATGAACGTTCGCTACCTGCAGCTAAAAGGTGAAAACCATTCGTTAAAACGAACGTCCGCTAAATAACTAAACCGAAAAAACCGATCTAAAAATAAAAAACGTAATCTAGGGTTTTTGAAAAAAATTGATCTGTTTTCTCGCAAAAACCGAGGCGGCTACCTCAAGTCCGGCGAGGTCCGGCGAGACAACGGCGGCGGCGGGGCGGCTCCGGTGCGGCAGGTCGGCGGCGCGGGCGGCGGGGCAGCTTGGCGGCGTGACGGCGGGGCTGCTCGGCAGCGGGACGGCTCGGCGCGGCTAGGGTTTGGGCACGGGCGTGGGTGGGCTTCGGCGGCGGGGCTGGCACGGCTTATGAAGCCCCCCGAGCGGAGTCCCGCTCGGGTACGTCCCGGAGTCGGTTCCTCTTTTTTTTAAATAATTCCGACGTGCAGAAAAAGAAAGAAAAGAAATACTAAATGGACTCCAAAAATCCCGAAATAAATTTTCCCCATCCTCTAAAAATATGTCGGACAAGGTGAACATTTATTTGGGACTAAAATGCAATTTTGAAAAACACACATTTCTCCTAATTCAAATAAAATAGCGATAAAACTCCAAAACCAAATCTTATTTAATATTAATATTAAATCTTCTATATTTCTTTATTTTGAGAAAGTCATTTTATCCTCTCTCGTTTATTTTTTTATAAAAGAAATATTTGAAGAGAAAATAATTAAAATCAAACGATCCTCTTTTCAAAATTCAAGAAAACTCGAATATGAAAATAATGAAATCCCCAACTCTCTCTGTGGGTCCTTGAGTTGCGTAGAATTTCTCGGATCAACCAAAATGCAATAAAATATGATATGCAATGATGATCCAATGTGTATCATTCCAAATTGAAAATTTGGGATGTTACAAACCTACCTGTCGGTGTCCAAACCGGCGGATCTCGGGTAGGGGGTCCCGAACTGTGCGTCTAAGGCGGATGGTAACAGGAGGCGGAGGACACAATGTTTACCCAGGTTCGGGCCCTCTTGACGGAGGTAATACCCTACTTCCTGCTTGATTGATCTTGATGATATGAGTATTACAAGAGTTTATCTACCACGATATCGGAGATGCTAAACCCTAGAAGCTAGCCTATGGTATGATTGTTGTTGTCCTACGGACTAAACCCTCTGGTTTATATAGACACCGGAGGGAGCTAGGGTTACACGAAGTCGGTTACAAGGGAGGAGATCTACATATCCGAATCGCCGAGCTTGCCTTCCACGCAAAGGATAGTCCCATCGGGACACGAGACGAAGTCTTCAATCTTGTATCTTCATGGTCCAACAGTCTGGCCAAGGGATATTGTCCGGCTGTCCGAGGACCCCCTAATCTAGGACTCCCTCAGTAGCCCCTGAACCAGGCTTCAATGACGATGAGTCCGGCGCGCAGATTGTCTTCGGCATTGCAAGGCGGGGTCCTCCTCCGAATACTCCATAGAAGATTTTAAACACAAGGATAGTGTCCGGCTCTGCAAAACAAATTCCACATACCACAGTAGAGAGTATAATATTTCCACAAATCTAATCTGCTGACAAATTTTCATAACGTGACATCACGCCCTGGCCTTGGTCATCATTCAAAACATTTTTCCCAACTAGCCACTGCACGTGTTGCGAGGTGGTTTTATTGGCAGGTCTTGTCGAAGCAGAGGTCGTGTCCCCTTATCACGGGATTCTCATCAATACGGGTGTGGGTAACCCAATCATGCTCGTTAGTACGACTACTTGATTTTAGGCAAGTTCCAAACGACCACGCGGAGGACGCTTGATATTTTCCCTCTTTATAAAGGGGCCAAAGCTTGTCCTTTTCTTATCGCGCTCAATCCCTCCCTTCCCCCACCCCGAGTTCCAACAGCCAAGGATCAGGCGAAGCTCTTCGGACCTCCAATCATGTTTGGATCCAACCTTCAGGGCCGGTGGATGGCTTCCTCTATCACAGAGGAGGACGTCAAGAAGCTAAGGGAGGCCAGATATCTGACCGCCAAAATCTCGCACAGGCTGCCTGCCCGAGGACAGGTTATCCCCACTCCCGAACCCAATGAGAGTGTTGTATTTGTTTCCCACTTCCTCCGAGGGCTAGTCTTTAGTCTTCATCCCTTCGTCAAAGGGCTCATGTTCTATTATGGGCTCGACTTCCATGATTTAGCTCCGGATTCCATCCTTCACATCTCATTGTTTATCGTCGTATGTGAGGCCTTCCTCCGCATCACCCCACACTTCGGCTTATGGCTCAAGACCTTCAATCTGAAGCCGAAGATGATCGATGGGCGACATGCAAAACGTGGAGGTGCCAGAATAAGAAAAGGCGTCGATGCCCCATGGCCAAAGGGTTCCTTCCCGGAGATATCCAACTTATGGCAGCGGGAGTAGTTCTACATCACAGCTCCCCGAAGTACTAAGTGGGTGGCTGCCCCCGCCTTCCGTTCGGCCCTCCCCACCACAACTGGCGTCATGGGTCAACAAGGGGCTAGACTGGGGGCCGGTTAAGGACGTGCCGACATTGCAAAGTCGCATCCGAGATCTCCTCAAGAGGGACGTCGGTCTCGTCAAAGTAATGCAAGTTATGCTAGTTCGTCGGGTCCTGCCATGCCAACGTCAATCTCTTCGTATGTGGGAGTTCAACTTGGAAGGACCGCGAACTATTCAGCAATTCATCAGCGGGACACTCGAAGAGATGTATAAATTGTTCTTCGGATCACGAATAAAGTGTCCGGACACCACCGAGGATGCGGGACTCAACTGTAATCGTCCAGATACCCAGGTAAGTATTTCCACGACCAAACACACTATCTTTTCATTTGCCCTAACATAATTCTGAAAGAATTGCTCTTGGCCAGGACTGGGTAAGAAAGGCAAAGATGATCAGGTGTTCGGCCCCCCTTCCCGAGGGGTCGCCGGATCCTGTACTAGCCAGGATGCTGTAGTACGCACCTTATCAAGTGCCCCTGGGGGAAGATAAAAGGAGAGACGAAGAAGCCGAAAGCGAGCCTCACGTATTACTCATCCAAGCCGGGGGAATTAGTACCTCCATGAAGGAGGATAATCGGGGAGAAGAATCCGAAATTCCCTCTTCCCAAGGAAGGAAAAAGGACCGCTCCTGAAGACTTGGAAACAAAGGTTTCCAAACAAGAGAAGAAACCCTTGCTAGGAGGCCCTGCCTCGGAGGGCATCCTTGCCGCCCAATGCCCGCAAGGGGGTCAGCCTCCACCAAGATGTAAGTGAACAAAAGTACTTTTGGTAAATATATTTTGCCTTATATTCCCGACAGAGTTCGTCTTCGGGGGATCTTCTTCCGGAGATGATGGAGAGCGAAACGCCTCCCCTTGTCTCCCTGCATCCTGGGGAGGATGACCCTGAGGTATCATCACGAAGGATTTCTCTTCATCCGCCAAGGTCAGAAGGTATCCCTTCGGCTACCTGAAGTCCGGAGTATTCGGCTCGTAAGGGGAGCGACAGAAAGAGTCTGGGATTGTCCGGTGTGTACCCGGACGCACTGATGAATCTTTTGGAGAAAGCGGCAATCTCAGAGGAGCATCGTACCTTAATGGGTATTGTGATCGAGAGGATCTCATCCGCCAAAAGTGGGTTGCATGAAGCTTTTGCGAGCTTGCTAAGAGGCTTTGAGGTATGCAAAGTAATATATAAATTTTTGACGGTACCGCACTCGCTAGGTGTGCTCTATACCGATAGTAGCCCCTGAGACTCTGGTTGCTATCGAGAGGCGGCAAACAGAGAATCACAATCCCAGGTAATGATCACGCTTCTATCCTATGCAGGAGGCTGACGGTCCGGTGGCTGGCCGGACTGCCGAGCTTGCCGGACTAAGCCAGCAACTTGACACGGCAGATGCCGACATTGCGCTTGTGAACAAACGTCTTAACAAGGCACAGGGTATGTATTTTCGGGTGGTCGACGGATATTAAGTGGAGCATGCTGCTAGTATCTAATGTATGATGTGACTGCAGATGGAGCTGCCGCCGTGGAGACCCTTCGGGCAGAACTTGCCCGAGCCAAGGAACAAGCCAGGAGAAGTGATGCGGCCGCCCTAAAGGCGGCCGAAGACTTAAGAACCAAACAGGCTGCTCATCGCAACAGCAAAGATAAAATAGCTAAGATGGCCGTTGAGCTGAAAGATGCCACCGGCCGGTATGAGCTTCTTGAAAAGGAAAGCCAAGTGAGAGCGGCTGACCTGAAGAGAGCCGTGGAGGCAGCCAAGGAAACCTGTTCTAAAATCAGAGCAGCAAAGGAGGAGCTCCGTCAAGCCAGAGATATCACGTCTGGGAAGCCCTTTTTGTTGCGGACGAAGTTTGGAGATCCGAAGTATGCCCCTATGGATAGATTATGCAGTGCTACAAATGCGTATGCGGACTTGGCAATGAGTGCTACTGATGCGACTGCATTTTTCAAAGATCAAGAAGATCACGAAGTAGAGAAGTTGTTTTGGTCGCTGTTCAGTGCTCCGACGCGTCCGCTGCTCTTAAATGAGCAAATGGCCGAGTGGGCGGAGCTCCATAGGTTGTCCGGGCTTGCTATGAGGTATGTCGTGGATCATCTTTGGCCGGAAGGGCCAAAGCCAAATAGTTATTTTGGTTTAGTGCAACGATTCCTTGGTGTTGTGCAGCATATCGATGCCGTAAAGAGGTCGACATGCATATAGGGTGTGCGGATGGCTCTTGCCCGTGTTAAGACATACTGGGCAGAGATGGATGCTACCACTATTGCAACCCAGGGTCCGGCCATAGGCCAGGTCTTGACCGAGCACTATTTAGGAGAAGTCCTAGAAGGCACTCGGTTAATAGAGGCGCAGTGCTCGAAGAGTATCATGTTCGAGTGACATGTGTCCCAATTGTAAAAACAATATTCTTTGAATTATAAAGGCTATGTTTATACTTTTTCCCGAAAGTATTATGATGCCTCCTGTGCGGCCGTTTTATGTATGTATATAACCTGCAAGTTTGCAGTCGTCGGCCTCAGCCCCCACGCACATAATGCAGGGGTGTTCGGAAAAGCACGTATTCACACTTGATCCAACGTCTTGGTCCATGAAGGAGGTGATAGCGCGGCGAACAAGGCAATCAGACTATATTTCTTTAACACTTTCACTTAGCCATAGGAGTTTGACAATGGGGCTACTATATAGCCCCTGGTACCTTCGCGCTTATCCGAATACGGTGTGCGTACATACATGACCGGGAAACTGGTCCTTTGTTAATGCGGAGGAATCGCAAAGATTCCGCTGAGTCATCGACTGGTTGACCAGTCTCGCGCTTTATCATGACAGTTAGTTTTCGGCTTTCTCTACTCAGGTGCTCACCCAGATGAACCAGGGCACAATCGTAGTAGTTCTCTCGGTGCCACCTTAGCCGATAGAGTGGAACATAAGGTAGCAAAACACGGGAGTCGGGCAAACCCAACATTTGACCAAAGACATGATTCAGAGCTGATGCATATAAGGCCAAACTCGCGACGCCGAACACTCCCTAAGGTATTCGGACTTTACGACATATACCGGGCTGAGCAAAGCCCTTGATATTGAACCCTGAATTTACAGGTACGTGCATTACTCTGACATGGTGAAAATGCCAATAACGTCAGCATCCCTCTCGGTTGTGTTAAGTATCCGGAGGGCGTAAAGCAACAAGAGACAGTGAGAAAGGTTTACACAGGGTCTTAATCTAAAAGGAAACCTTTGAGCGGGGCCCTGCTACACGTCTGCGCCTGTGTCTCCGTTGTGCCGTGTCCTGGAAGGGTGTAGCACGATTTTCATCTACAAGAGAGGAAAAAACCCAGGTGAAAGCCTACGTGTGGAAAATTGGTTATTATTAATAGACCATTGAAATTCAATCTGAGTAAGGTCAAACCGAACTATAGTCCCGTTTTACATGCGGGAAGGCCCTAGCGCCACCTATGGGGGCATATCCATTGACCCAATCTCGGGTTTATCTGAACTGTTACAGCGAGGGAGGTGCCAGACTCATCTAGCCGTGTCCACGGTCTTGACAACCGATCATTTCTTCTGGTTGGAGGGGTCGTTCAGTGTTTGGCTACGAAAGCCGCCGTACATTCCTCCGCATGTAAGGAACGCTCTGAGTTTCCGCTAACTATGATGATGCCACGTGGACCGGGCATCTTGAGCTTAAGATAAGCGTAATGTGGTATTGTGTTAAAACAAGCGAAGGTTGTTCTTCCGAGTAGTGCTTGATAGCCGCTTCGGAATGGAGCAATGTCGAAGGTTAATTCTTCGCTTCGGAAGTTGTCGGGAGAAACGAATACAACCTCTAGTACTATAGAGCCCGTGCTGCGGGCCTCTGGGCCTGGTACTACTCCGTAAAAGGCAGTATTGCTTTGGCTAATTCTTGTTGGGTCTATCCCCATTTTGCGGACTGTGTCTTGATATATCAGATTAAGACTACTACCGCCGTCCATAAGGACTCGGTTGAGATGGTATCCGTCAATTGTTGGGTCTAGTACCAAGGCAGCCGATCCTCCATGTCAAATACTAGTCGGGTGATCCCTGCGATCAAAAGTGATTGGGCAGGCCGACCAAGGGTTGAACTTGCGGGTAACGGGCTCTACGGTGCATACGTCTCGGAGCGCGCGTTTGCTCCTCCTCTTCGTTACGTGAATCATGTTCACTGTTTTGACTTCTGGTGGGAATTTTTTCTGTCCCCCAGTGTTTTGTTGGTGAGGCTCATCCTCGTCTTCACTTGGTGTCTCCCTCCCCTTGTGTTCGGTGTTTAGCTTGCCGGCCTGCTTAAAGACCCAACATTCTCTGTTGGTGTGATTTGCAGGTTTATCGGAGGTGCCGTGAATCTGACATAATCTGTCCAGAATCTTGTTTAGGCTAGACGGTCCATCTCTGCTGCCTTTGAATGGCTTTTTCCGTTGACCGGGTCGATAGCCCCTGAATCCGGCGTTTACCGCTGTCTTGTCTGGGCTGTCTTCGTTGCTTCGATGCTTTCTTTTATTGCGTCATGGTTTTCCATTGCCATCCCTGACTTCGGATGTGCTTGGGTCACTGGTGCCGCTGCGGGCCAGCCAACTATCCTCGCTCGCGCAAAAGCGGGTCATAAGGCTTGTTAGGGCTGCCATTGTCCTTGGTTTTTCCTGGCCAAGGTGTTTGGCAAGCCATTCGTCCCAGACACTATGTTTGAAAGCCTCTAAGGCTTCAGCGTCCGGGCAATTGACAATTTGATTCTTCTTAGTTAAGAACCTGTTCCAAAGCTTTTGGGCTGACTCTCCGGGTTATTGAAGTATGTGACTTAAATCATCTGCATCCGGAGGTCGGACATAGGTCGAGCTCTTCCCAACTTCCAATCGAGTTTTCAGGGAGGCTTTTCAACCAGTGCCTAGCTAGTCCTTTCAACTTTAAGGGCAAGTATTTGATGGTGTGGAGATCATCTCCACGAGCCATGTGGGTGTGAAGGATAAAATCCTCAATCCAGACCCCAAGGTCTGTTGTTCCGTTGTATGACTCTATGTTCATGGGTCTGAATCCTTCTGGGAATTCATGATCCAGTACCTCGTCGGTGAAGCATAGGGGGTGCGCGGCACCCCTGCATTTGGGTGTGTCTGACGGTTGTAGTGTTCGGTTTTGATTCCGAACTATTATTCTGTCAGTATAGTCATTTGGGCGGCTATGATTCTGTGCCGAAACGCGCTTCTTAGGTCCATAAATGGACCTGGTCAAACCGGCTTTTTATGTAGGTCCTCATGTAGGTCATGTGCTGACCTGTGTACGTCATCGTTAGCCGCCCTGTCGTGATCACGGGGTGGCCTGTCCATTTGATCGGCCGTTTTATTTTCCGGCTGAGTGGGCTCTAAGGCCTGATCGTCGAATTCAGGCAACAGCTTGCGCTTTGGATAGCTTTTTGTGTGGCGATTACCGCCGTACTTTTCTTCCGTGTCAAGCACTTTATTCCATCTGCTGTTGAGTGTATTATGCACGGTCTTAAGCCTTTGCTTCTCCTTCTTCAGGCTCCGCGCGGTTTCAATGAGCCTTTTATGAAGGTTCTCTTGTTCCAAGTGTCTTTCAGGGATGATGTGTGCATCGTCGTCCGGACTATTCATGTCTCCGGAGACAGGTTGATGAGTTTTACCCTCGGGGTCATTGTGACCTGACAGCGGCTCCGTACTATGTTTGCCGTCCGCTGGTTCACCCTACTCCGTCGCTGGGTTAATGTGGTCGTTGTCTCCTTTGGGGTCGACCGGGGTGTTACTCTTTCGTGCACTGTTATCATTGTTTTTGCCGGGGCGGGATTTGGAGCGGCGCTTACGCCGTGTCTTTGGTTGCTTATCGAGGGAATTGTCCTTCGCTTCTTCCTCCTGTTCCTCGTCATCATTTTCTTGGGGTGTATCCACCATGTATATATCATACGATGAGGTGGCAGTCCAGCGCCCTGTGGGTGGTGGTTCCTGTTCGTCTCCCGCATCGTCGTCCATACCGTTGATTTCTTTGGAGTCGAAGTCGAGCATCTCGGTTAGGTCGTCGACAGTGGATATTAAGTTGGTGGTGGGCGGGGAACGAATTTCTTCGCCATTCGCTTCCCACTTGAGCCGGACATAGTTCGGCCAAGGGTCTCCTGACAAGGAGAGAGACCGTAATGAGTTTAGCACGTCGCCTAGGGGCGATTGCTGAAAGATATCCGCGGAGGTGAACTCCATGATCGGTGCCCAATCAGATTGGATGGGCACGGACGCGAGTGGTTCGGAGTCTGTGGTCGGGGACGAATCCGAGTGTCCGGCAACAAAGGTCTCATAGGAGGTGAAGTCAGTATTCGGCTCTATCGCCGCTGAGTGTGCGGCCTCCGTGGCGGGGTCCATTCACCCGTCCTTGGATGGCGCGATCTGTTCTGGATTGAGGGCCGGAGTAGTTACAGGTGTGATCTCCCGAACACTGTCTGATGGCAGAGCTAAATCATGCTCATCTTGACTGTGCGGCGTACCTGACATGGGTTCGAATCCGTCGAAGATCAAGTCTCCGCGGATGGCGGCGGTATAGTTCAAGCTTCCAAACCTGACCTGATGGCCAGGGGCATAGCTCTCGATCTGCTCCAGATGGCCAAGCAAGTTGGCCCGCAATACAAAGCCGCCGAATACGAAGATCTGTCCGGGAAGGAGAACCTCACCCTGGATCGCATCGTTGCCGATGATCGAAGGAGCCATCAAGCCTTGATTGTGACGGCATAGTGGAACTCTCAATGAAAGCACCAATGTCGGTGTCAAAACCGGCGGATCTCGGGTAGGGGGTCCCGAACTATGCGTCTAAGGCGGATGGTAACAGGAGGCGGGGGACACAATGTTTACCCAGGTTCGGTCCCTCTCGACGGAGCTAATACCCTACTTCCTGCTTGATTGATCTTGATGATATGAGTATTACAAGAGTTGATCTACCACGACATCGGAGAGGCTAAACCCTAGAAGCTAGCCTATGTTATGATTGTTGTTGTCCTACGAACTAAACCCTCTGGTTTATATAGACACTGGATGGAGCTAGGGTTACACGGAGTCGGTTACAAGGGAGGAGATCTACATATCCGAATCGCCGAGCTTGCCTTCCACGCAAAGGAGAGTCCCATCCGGACAAGGGACAAAGTCTTCAATCTTGTATCTTCATAGTCCAATAGTCCGGCTGTCCGAGGACCCCCTAATCCAGGACTCCCTCACTACCCCCCTTAAGATGAATCGAGCCCTCGAGATTCGGGTTGGCTAGAAAATAGGTGTGGATGGTCTTTGCGTAGATCTTCCTCTCACTCCCAGGTGGCTTCATCTTCAGTATGGTGGCTCCACTGAACTTTACAGAACTTGATAACTTTGTTGCGTGTAACTCAGCTGGCAAACTCAAGAATCTTGACTGGCTTCTCCTCGTAGGTCAAGTCGCTATCCAACTGTATCGCTTCTAGTGGTATCGTACCTCTCAGAGGGATATCAGCCATCTCTGTGTGGCACCTCTTCAACTGAGAAACGTGGAACACATCATGAACTCCCGACAATCCTTTGGGTAATTCCAACTTGTAAGCAACTTCTCCCATACGTTCCAAAACTTTGTATGGTCCCACAAAACGTGGTGCTAACTTTCCCTTAACTCCAAAGCGCTTAACTCCTCGGAGTGGTGATACACGAAGATACACTTTGTCTCCAATTTCGTAAGTTGTCTCCTTGCATTTAGAATCTGCATAGCTCTTCTACCTGGACTGGGCTACCTTGAGTCTATCACGAATCAGCTTAACCTTCTCTTCCGATTCTTTAATCAAATCTGGTCCAAACAACTGTCAGTCTCCAACTTCATCCCACAACAATGGTGTTATGCATGTCCTTCCGTACAATGCTTCGAAAGGGGCCATCTTCAAGCTGGCTTGGTAACTATTGTTCTAAGAGAACTCTGTGTAAGGCAAATTATCGTCCCAACTAGATCCATAATCTAGCGCACAAGCACTCAACTTGTCCTCCAGAGTCTGATTGACTCTCTCAGTCTGTCCCTCTGTTTGCAGGTGAAAAGCCGTACTGAACTCTAGCCTGGTTCCCAAAGTTTCATGCAACTGATTCCAAAACTTTGAGGTAAACTGGGTTCCTCTATCTGATACAATTGTCCTCGGAACTCCATGCAAACATACGATCCTGGTCATGTATATCTTTGCCAACTTAGCACTGGTGTAAGTGGTCTTCACTGGGATGAAATGAGCTACTTTCGTCAAACGATCGACTACAACCCATATCGAGTCATAGCCTGAACGAGTCCTGGGTAATCCTGCGATAAAATCCATGCCTAGCTTATCCCACTTCCATTCGGGTATCGACAATGGTTGCAGCAATCCTGCTGGCTTCTGATGCTCTGCTTTCACTCTCTAAAATACATCACAAACTGGTACATGCTCCGCAATATCCTTGTTCATTCCGGTCCACCAGAATCTATCCTTCAGATCCAGGTACATCTTGGTATTTCCTAGGTGAATCAAATATGGTGAGTCATGGGCCTCCTACAAAATCAGCTTCCTGATATCCTGATCATTTGGTGCATATACGCGGTCCTCAAACCATAGGGTATCATGCTCATCCTCACAAAATCCCCTGGCTTTTCCTTTGCCCATCCTTTCCTTTATATCAACAATCTCCGTGTCCGTCTTCTGCGCTTCTCTGGTCTTATCCATCAAAGTAGACTGAACCTCCAAAGCTGCTACATAACCTCTCGGGACTATCTCCAAACATAGCTCACGAAGGTCTTCTACTAACTCCTTGGGTAACTCTCCTGTCATGAGTGTATTGACATGACTCTTGCGGCTCAATGCATAGGCTACTACATTAGCCTTTCCGAGATGATAATGTAATATCATATCATAATCCTTAATGAGTCCCAACCATCTCTTCTGCCTGAGATTCAACTCCTTCTGCGTGAAGATATACTTCAAACTCTTGTGATCCGTGTATACCTCACTATGGTTTCTGATGAGAAAATGTCTCCACGTCTTCAACGCATGTACTACGGCTACTAACTCCAAATCATGCGTGGCATAATTTAACTCATGGGGTTTAAGTTATTGTGAGGCATATGAAGCAACTCTTCCTTCCTGCATAAGCACTGCTCCAAGTCCTCGACGAGAAGCATCACAATACACTTCATAATCTTTGCGTTGATCTGGCAGAATCAACACTGGTGATGTAACCAAACGTTTCTTCAATTCCTAAAAACTAACCTCACATTCCTCAGTCCATTTGAACTTGGTGTCCTTCTTTAACAACTCCGTCATAGGCTTTGCAATCTTCGAGAAATTCTCAATGAATCTCCGGTAGTATATTGTGAGTCCAAGAAAACTCCGGATTTCTCCAACTGACGTGGGCGACTCCCAATTTGTCATAGTGACAACCTTGGTGGGGTCTACTGCTATTCCTTCTCCGGATATAACATGTCCAAGGAATCCAACTTCCTTCAACCAAAACTCACACTTGCTGAACTTGGCGTATAGTTGACGTTCTCTAAGCTTCCCAAGTACTAAACGCAAATGCTCCTTATGCTCCTCTTCATTCTTCGAGTAGACCAGAATATCATCAATGAACACCACAACGAACTTATCCAAAAACTCCATAACACATTGTTCATCATGTTCATGAAATAGGCAGGTGCGTTAGTTAGGCCAAATGACAAAATGGTATACTCATATAGCCCATACCTTGTGGTAAAAGTTATCTTAGGTATATCCTGCTCTCGAATCTTCAACTGGTGGTACCCTGATCACAGATCGATCTTGGAAAACACCTTAGCTCCTTGCAGCTGATCAAACAAATCATTGATCATCGGCAGTGGGTACTTGTTCTTGATCGTTACTTCATTCAATCCACGATAATCAACAACCATCCTTAACGATCCATCCTTCTTCTCCACTAGAAGTATTGGTGATTCCCAAGGTGAAGAACTTGGGCGAATATATCCTTTATCCAGTAACTCCTTAATCTGCTTCTTAATTTCCTCTAAATCCTATGCATGCATCCTGTACAGTCTCTTAGATATTGGCCATGTGCCTGGCAAAACTTCAATCAAAAACTTGATGTCTCTATCCGGTGGCATGCCTGGCAACTCTTCTGGAAATACATCCGGGAAATCCTTCACCACTGGTACTTCCTCCTGTACAACTCCTGTTAAGGAATTTACTTGAGTCCAATCGTCACATGCCAGGATACATACTTGATCCTTCTTCCTTCTGGGGTGGTGAGCAAAATCGACTTACTAGCGCAATCGATGTTTCCTCCATACATCAATAGCCAATCCATACCCAGAATCACATCCAAACCTTGCGACTCCAGAATTATCAGATCTGAGGGGAAAACATGCCTACATATGGCCAACGATATCTGAAAACATCCTTGGCTTGCCATATACTCAGCTCCTGGCGAGCTCACTAACATAGGTGTACTAAGAACTTTGGTGGGCAGTTTATACTTATCCACAAATCCCCTTGATATGTATGAATGTGATGCACCAGTATCGAAAAGTACGACTGCAGTAAAAGACTTAACCAAAACATACCTATTACTGCATCTGGCTAGGCTTCAATCTCCTCCATGTTAACATGGTTCACTTGTCCGCTATTGAAAGGGTTAGGCTTCTTCCCAGAGCTTCCATTGCTGTTTCCGTTCTTAGCTTTAGGACATTCATTGGCGTAATGTTCGGTCATCTGGCACTTGTAGCAAGTAACATGGCTTAGATCTTTCTTGACGGGCGTTGCTGGGTTGGAACGCTTCTGTCCGTTGCTTCCTCCATTACCATTCTTGGAGCCACTATGCTTGTGAGAATTTCCTCCATTGTGAGTGTGGCCTCCATGGTTATGGACAAGTCCTCCCGAGTTTGGGGTAAAATGGGGTCTCTGATGAGCTCCAGAATTATACTTCCCTTGTCCATACTTCCTCTTGCGGTTATCAATCTGCTGCTGCTTCCCTTCAATCATGAGAGCTCTATATACCAACTGCATGCTCATCTCATCATTCAGTCCTTCCAAAAACTTCTCCTGCTTAGCTGCATCTGTAGCAACGTCATCTGGGGCATAACGTGCTAGCTTGCTAAAGTCATCCACATACTGGCTAACGGTGCGTCCTCCTTGGCGTAAGTTGCGAAACTCACGCTTCTTTATGGCCATAGCTCCTGCTGATACATGGGCACTGTGAAAAGCCTGCTAGAACTGGTCCCATTTAACAGTGGCTATAGGATAGGTGACAGTGTAATTCTCCCACCATGAGGCTACAGGTCCATCCAATTGGTGCGCGGCAAAACGCACCCTCTCAGCATCTGTGCATCCTGCAGTGGTTAACTCCCTTCCAATCCTGCAGAGCCAATCATCTGCCACAATCGGCTCGGTGCTACTGGAAAACACCGGCGGCTGCAACCTTAGAAAACGGGCTAAATTGTCAACTGGGGGTGGTGGTGGTGGGTTGTTGTTGTTGTTGTTGCCTTGGTTCTGAACTAACAACTGCATCAGGGTATTCTGCTGGTCGATCAACTGAGTGAGCTCCGGTGGAAAGGTAAATCCAGGGTCACGTCTCAGAGGCATCTGAATGTTTAGAGGGAAGAGAATAGAATAGAATGAGGTCTAGTGAGAAAACACTACCCATATGCACATGAGACAAACACAATCATATCACTCAATCAATCAAGCAAGGGCATACAATTGGTCTAGAACTATCGTTACAAAGTGCTTGGACTATACTATTTACATGGTGGAATACTACTACTGATATGGTGGTCGACTAGAAATATTGTTTGGTCGAAGACTCCATGATATCCACTCCAGCTTCATCAACATAGTCATCATCACTATCGTCGAGGTCCGAGTCGGTCTTGTCAATGATGATGTAGTTCTCTGGGCAAGTGGAACCGTCATCTTCTCCTCCTGGCGTGGGGTCTCCCATGAATACTCCTAGCTTCCTTGTCAGGTCGTCATTCTTCTCCACTAGTACGATGATTTCTTCCTCATAATCTTCGCGAGTTGCCTTGAGTTCTTCCTCAAGCTCCGTGATCCTGGTCATCGCCTTCTTTAGATCTATCATTCCTGCGCACATCTAATTCTCCTGGCAACGAATGTGCTGGTTTAACTCCTGGATGAAAGCGGCAATTGATCTATCCTTCCTGGTGTTGATCATCTCCCATTGCTCATCTCTGCGCCCACAAATCTGGTAGATAGTATCTGAGGGAGTCCTGGATTAGGGGGTGTTCGGGTAGCCGGACTATACCTTCAGCCGGGCTCCTGGACTATGAAGATACAAGATTGAAGACTTCGTCCCGTGTCCGGATGGGACTTTCCTTGGCGTGGAAGGCAAGCTTGGCGATGCGGATATTCAAGATCTCCTACCATTGTAACCGAATCTGTGTAACCCTAACCCTATCCGGTGTCTATATAAACCGGAGGGTTGTAGTCCGTAGGCAATCAAATCCATATACAACAACCATACCATAGGCTAGCTTCTAGGGTTTAGCCTCCTTGATCTCGTGGTAGATCTACTCTTGTACTACCCATATCATCAATATTAATCAAGCAGGGCGTAGGGTTTTACCTCCATCAAGAGGGCTCAAACCTGGGTAAAACATCGTGTTCCCTGCCTCCTGTTACCATCCGGCCTAGACGCACAGTTCGGTACCCACTACCCGAGATCCGCCGGTTTTGACACCGACATTGGTGCTTTCATTGAGAGTTCCTCTGTGTCATCGCCTTTAGGCCCAATGGCTCCTTTGATCATCAACAACGATGTGGTCCAGGGTGAGACTTTGCTCCCCGGACAGATCTTCGTCTTCGGCGGCTTCGCTCTGCGGGCCAATTCGCTCGGGCACCTGGAGCAGATCGAAAGCTATGCCCCTGGCCATGAAGTTAGGTTTGGAAGCTTAAACTACACGGCTGACATCCGCGGAGACTTGATCTTTGACGGACTCGAGCCACGGCCAAGCGTGCCGCACTATCTCGAGAGGCATGATCTAGCTCTGCCCCCGGACAGTGTCCTGGAGGCCGCACACGCATCAGTTCCGACCCCTAACTCGGAGCCTATTGCGCCAATCGAGGATGAGCGGTTGGACGTCACCTCGGGGGCTGCGATCCCAAAAGCGATCGAGCCGAACGCTAGCCCCGCACTCTGCACGACCCGTGACTCCGAGGATCCGGACTCCTCCCCGGACTCCGAACCCCCCGCGCCCCTGCCAATCGAAACCGATTGGGCGCCGATAATGGAGTTCACCACCGCAGACATCTTTCAGCATTCGCCTTTTGGCGACATCCTGAATTCTCTTAAATCTCTCTCTTTATCAGGAGAGCCCTGGCCGGACTACGGTCAGCGAGGGTGGGATACGGGCGATGAGGAAATTCAAAGCCCACCCACCACCCACTTTGTAGCCACTGTCGATGATCTAACCGACATGCTTGACTTCATCTCCGAAGACATTGACGGCATGGACGACGATGTAGGAGACGAACAGGAACCAGCACCTGTAGGGCGCTGGAAGGCCACCTCGTCATATGACATATATATGGTGGATACTCGAAAAGATGGAGATGGCGATGGAACAGTGGGGGATGACGCCCCCAAGAAACAGCCAAAGCACCGGCGTCAGTGGCGCCGCTCTAAATCCCGCCAAAGCAAAAACGGTGATTCCGGCACGGGAGATAATACTACCCCGGATAGCGCCGAAGAACACCCACCTCAGCAAGATTCGGCACAGGAAGATGGAGAAGCCAGCCCTCATGAGAGAGCGGCAGACCGAGAGGTCGAGGATGATAACTATACGCCTCCCTCCGAAGACGAGGCAAGCCTCGATGACGATGAATTCGTCATACCATCAGACCCCGCCGAACAAGAGCATTTTAAACGCAGGCTTTTAGCCACGGCAAGCAGCCTCAAGAAAAAGCAGCAACAACTTAGAGCTGCCCAAGATTTTCTAGCTAACAGATGGACTGAAGTCCTTGCGGCCGAAGAGTATGAACTCGAACGCCCCTCCAAGAGTTACCCGAAGCGCAGGCCACTACCCCGATCAGAGGAGGAAGCACCTACATCACCAGCACATGACATGGCAGACCGGCCACCTCGCGGCCGCGACAGAGAGGCCTCTCGGCCCTCCACCCAAGCCATGCCCCGATGCCGCTCAACTAAGACACGGGAAAATGCGCCCGACCTGCGAGACATACTGGAGGATAAGGCAAGACAAACAAGATTGATCTACGGATCGCGCAGGCGCCCTATGACATGTGACAATGATCTTCACTCCGGATACAACAAATCCGGCCGGGCCGAACACAACAGACATAGCTCTTCCGAGCTGCGGCGTGATATAGCCCAGTACAGAGGCGCCGCACACCCGCTGTGCTTCACGAATGAAGTAATGGATCATAAAATCCCAGAGGGTTTCAAACCCGTAAGCATCGAATCATATGATGGCACAACAGACCCGGCGGTATGGATCGAGGATTATCTCCTTCACATCCACATGGCACGCGGCGATGATCTACACGCCATCAAATACCTCCCACTCAAACTTAAAGGACCGGCCCGGCATTGGCTTAACAGCTTGCCAGCAGACTCAATCGGTTCTTGGGAGGACTTGGAAGCCGCATTCCTCGACAACTTCTACGTGCGACCGCCGGATGCCGACGACTTAAGCCACATAATTCAGCAGCCAGGGGAATCGGCCAGACAATTCTGGACACGGTTCCTAACAAAGAAAAACCAGATAGTCGACTGTCCGGACGCAGAGGCCCTAGCAGCCTTCAAGCATAACATCCACGATTAGTGGCTTGCCCGGCACCTGGGACAGGAAAAGCCGAAATCCATGGCAGCCCTCATGACACTCATGACCCGCTTTTGCGCGGGAGAAGACAGCTGGCTAGCTCGCAGTAACAACTTATCAAAGAACCCTGGTAATTCGGATACCAAGGACAAAAGTGGCAGGACACATCGGAATAAGCAAAAACGCCGCGTTAACAGCGACAACAATGAAGACACGGCAGTCAATGCCGGATTCAAAGGCTATAAATCCGGTCAGCGGAAAAAGCCATTCAAAAAGAATACTCAGGGCCCGTCTAGTTTGGACCGAATACTCGATCGCTTGTGCCAGATACATGGCACCCCCGAAAGGCCAGCCAATCACACTAACAGGGATTGTTGGGTGTTCAAGCAGGCAGGGAAGTTAAGGGCCGAAAATAGAGACTGCACAGCGACGACGAGGAGCCCAAGCCGCGGAACAACAATGGACAGAAGGGCTTTCCCCCACAAGTGCGGACGGTGAACATGATATATGCAACCCACATTCCCAAGCGGGAGCGGAAGCGTGCGCTACGGGACGTATACGCGATGGAGCCAGTCGCCCCAAAGTTCAACCCATGGTCCTCCTGCCCGATCACTTTTGATCGAAGGGACCATCCCACTAGCATCCATCATGGTGGCTTCGCCGCATGTGTTCTCGACCCAATCATCGATGGATTTCATCTCACAAGAGTCCTCATGCACGGCGGTAGTAGCCTGAACCTGCTTTATCAGGATACAGTGCGGAAAATGGGCATAGATCCCTCAAGGATTAAGCCCACAAGAACAACCTTTAAAGGCGTTATACCAGGTGTAGAAGCCAACTGTACAGGCTCAGTAACACTTGACGTGGTCTTCAGATCCCCGGACAATTTCCGAGGCGAAGAGTTAATCTTCGATATAGTCCCGTTTCGCAGTGGCTATCACGCCCTGCTCGGACGAACCGCATTCACAAAGTTCAATGCGGTGCCGCACTACGCATATCTCAAGCTCAAGATGCTAGGCCCTCGAGGAGTAATTACGGTCAACGGAAACACCGAACGCTCCCTCCGTACGGAGGAGCACACGACGGCTCTCACAGCGGAGGTACAAAGTAGCCTTCTCAGGAAATTCTCCAGTCCGGCCATTAAAAATCCAGACACTGCCAAGCGCACCCAGAGTAACCCACAACAGGACCGCCTGGCACACTCTGAGCAAGCGTAGCAATGCGGCCCCAACCCCAGCTTTCGCGACATAGCGAAACCAGTACCTCGCGTACATAACTACGCCCTTGAAATACCATGGGCACAGGGGAAGGGGCACAATAACGGCACGCCAAAAACACGGCTTAAAACGTATTAGGGGCTGCCGGATTCTTTTTTAATTTTTTCTTACTTTCAGGACTCCATACTTCGGACGACCTGTTCGGCAATTCGACTGCCGCACAAACGATGCAAGATCCAGGGAGGCAGACAAGCCATGTCGCATTATGGAACTCCCAGGTGGTCTCTATTACGAGCGGTATACCTGTTTTAAATACAATTTCGCGGCCTGCCCCTGGTTAGGACATACTGAATAGTCCAATATCTTTTGCTTACCGCACTATTTGTATCGTTCGGCTTTGATAAATAGCCTCTCTATGAACAATGCATAGCTTTTGTCTATTTTCTGCATTACTCTCTTTTATATATGTTCATTAATGACATGTTGCACCCGTACACCGTGGTATGACAAGTACGCCAGGGGCTTCAGTACCCCTCATAATGGTGTGAGAAGTCTGTACACTTTCACAAGTGCGACACCCCGAACTTATAGCACTATATGCATCGGCTCCGAGTCATGATTTGGGTCAATAGTTGGGTTTGCCCGGCTCCTATGTTTTGGTGCCTTACATTCCGCTATATCGGCTAAGGTAGCACTAGGAGAACCACTGCGATTGTGCCCCGGTTGAGCTGGGTTAAGCACCTCAGTGGAGAAAGCTAAAACTGACTGTCATGATGAGGCGAGAGACCGGTCGCTGTTCGAGAGGTTTTTCGAGTCCCTAAAGACTTATGCCGCTTCGAGCGAGGAGCCGGATTTGTCCGGCCAAGGCGTGGATAGCGCCCCGAACTCAGTCTTCCGAACTAGGGGCTTCGCCAAAATTTAAAATTATAAAGTTCTATGGCTAAGTGAGAGTGTTCAAGCATTATAGTCTGATTGCCTGGTTCGTTGTGCTGAGCGCCTCCCTCGAAGGACCCAACTATGGGAAAAAGAGTGCTCAGGTTTATCCCGAACACCCCAGCACTAGTGGCATGGGGGTAGAAGCCGACGACTGGCCATCTCTCAATTTTTTGATAAACGGCCGCACAGAAAATAATATTTTAAATTCAACAAGCATTGCTTAAGCGCCTATGAACAAGTTTTCAGCGCACAGGATAAAAACGAGCGAGTTTATTCAAAAATTACATCCTTGGTACATTCATCCGCCACAAGGCGGGCACCCGCAAGAACATCCTTGTAATAGTTCTGGGCTTGCGATGCTCCTTCCCCGGCGGCGGCCCGTCCTTCACAAGCTTCTCACCGTCCAGCTTACCCCAGTGCACCTTTGCACGGGCAAGGGCCCGACGGGCACCTTCGATGCAGACGGAGCGCTTGATGACCTCGAGCCTTAGACAGGCCTCCACCAGCCGCCGCACCAGCCGAAGTAGCTCCCAGGCAGGGCCTCTCCAGGCCACAGCCAAACTATGAAGCCCTTCATGGCCTGTTCGGCCGCCTTGTGGAGCTCGACCAGCTGTTTCAGCTGGTCGCTCAAGGGCACAGGGTGTCCGGCCTCAGCATACTGAGACCAGAACACCTTCTCCGTCGAGCTGCCCTCTTCAGCTCGGTAGAATGCGGCGGCGTCGGATACGCTGCGGGGAAGATCTGCGAATGCCCCTGGAGAACTCCGGATTCGGGTAAGTAACAAGTAGTTTACTTTTATATTTCTGGTTTGCATAAAGAATGCCTTGCCCGCTGCTATCTTCTTCATCTCCTCCAACTCTTGGAGGGCCTTTTGGGCTTCGGCCTTGGCAGACTTGGCAGTCTCAAGGGCCGCCGCGAGCTCGGACACTTGGGTCTTTGACTCAAGCTCCAAACTCTCATGTTTTTTCATGAGAGCCTGAAGGTCTTGCTGCACCTCGCCGACCTGAGCCCCAAGTTTCTCTCGCTTGGTGCGCTCCGCGGCCGTTTTCTTTTCGGCCTCGGACAACGCCTGCTTGAGGTTGCCACCTCAGTCGTGGCCCCTATAATAAGCAGTGCAATCCTGTTATTTTTTGCAATCACGCCTCTCTATAGGCACTTTTTCTGTAAGGTATTTCCTACCTTCTTTTTCCTCGAGCTGCCGCTTGGCAAGGCCGAGCTCTTGCTCGGTCCGCTTGAGGTCCTGTTTCAGGACACCCACCTCCGCAGTCAGTGCGGCGGTGGATAGCAGCGAAGCCTGCACACGCATATTGACTCTTTATTGTTAGACTCCTGCGAAATTTACTAGATCCTCTATTCGGCTTTTCTTACCGAACGCGAAACAGAGCATCAGGGGCTACTGTCTATGCGGTACTATTTTTATATATGTTTACTTACCTCGAAGCCTGTTAGAAGGCTAGCGCAAGCTTCAGTCAGTCCGCTCTTGGCGGACTGAACCTTCTGGATCACCGTACTCATAATAGTACGGTGCTCCTCGTCGATGGAGGCGCCGTCAAGCACCTCAAGCAGATTGTCCGGCACCTCCGGTTGGACGGAGGCTGCCGGCTCAGAAGGCTTGCTCCTCTTGGAAGGAGTTCGCCTACCGCGGTCCGGAACTGTTGAAGATTCCGGCGCGGTGTCCGGCACAAAGCCGGACTTGGAGCCCTGGGGGGCCTTATCCCCTTCACTCCTAGAGTCCGGGAGGTTGCCTTGCGGCTCCTCTGGGACCACCTCCTCCTGCCCCGGAGCTTGTCGCGACGCCACTTCGGTGTCGTCTGCAGTGTGGGGGGAGACAGCGGGCGGAACTGAGTTCACGTCTGATGAGTCCAGGGAGCCGCCCGACGATTCGTTGAATTCGGCCCGGGGCGGGCTGCATAATTACGTTCGACATTAGGGAAAGCTGTGCAGCAAAGGAACATCATGAGTTACTCTGATATCCGAACTTACGATTTCGCCGGACGCTTGGCCCTGTTTGGCCACTCCTCTCCGCCCTCTTCAGTGTCGGGGGAGTAGTCCGGCGGAGGGGTCTTCCTTTTCCTAGACCCCTCGGCCTCTCCCGTTGGGGCGGCCTTCCTCTTCTCTCCTCCCTCCGCTGGGGGGGAGAGTTTTCTTCTTCCTCCTCCTCGTTTTCACGGGAAGAGGGCGTCTCGGACTCGTCGGATGACGAGTCTGACACCACCACGTTGCGGGCACTCTTTCGAGTCCCCATGGTCTTCTTCTTCTTGGCCTTTTTCTCCGGCACCACATAAGGCGCCGGAACTAGCAGCTTCACTAGTAGAGCTGGGGCTGGGTCTTCGGGCAGCGGAGCCGGATAGTTAATCGGTCCGGATATCGCCCGCCAAGCCTGTCAAAGGTAAGGGAGTTTAGATCCCGCATAGATTCAAACTATGAAGAAAGCTTAACATCCTGTAAAAGGTGAAGATAGCTTACCTCGCTAGCGTGACGCTGCGAGCTGTATCCGCGGTCCTCGGAAGCAGATGCGGGAGCCTCGGCGCCCTTGAATAGCACCTTCCAGGCATCTTCGTATGTCGTGTCGAAGAGCCTGCTAAGGGTTTGGTGCTGCGCCGGGTCGAACTCCCACAGATTAAAATCCTGTTGTTGGCACGGGAGGATCCGGCGGACGAGCCTAACCTGGATTACATTAACAAGCCGGATTGGCATGTTCACCAGGGACTGGATGCATGTTTGCAATCCGGTCACCTCTTTTTCGTCACCCCACGACAGGCCCGTCTCTTTCCAGGACATAAGCCGCGTGGGGGGTCCGGATCGGAACTCGGGGGCTGCGGTCCATTTCGGATCGCGTGGCTCGGTGATGTAAAACCACCCGGATTGCCACCCCTTTAGGGTCTCCACAAAAGAGCCCTCGAACCATAGGATGTTGGCCATCTTGCCCGCCATGGCGCCTCCGCACTCCGCCTGGTTGCCGCGCACCACCTTGGGCTTGACGTTGGAGGTCTTGAGCCAGAGGCCGAAATGGGGGCGGATGCGGAGGAAAGCCTCGCACACGACGATAAACGCCGAGATGTTGAGGATGAAGTTCGGGGCCAGATCGTGGAAATCCAGGCCATAGTAAAACATGAGCCCCCAGACAAATGGGTGGAGTGGAAAACCCAGTCCGCGGAGGAAGTGGGGAAGGAATACTACCCTCTCATGGGGCCTTGGGGTGGGGAGAAGCTGCCCCTCCTCGGGAAGTCGGTGCACGATGTCTTTGGGCAAGTATCCGGCCTTCCTTAGCTTTTTGATATGGCCCTCCGTGACGGAGGAGACCATCCACTTGCCTCTCGCTCCAGACATTGCTGGAGAAGGTTGAGGTGGGAAGTGCGGGCTTGGGCGCTGGAGCTCGAGTGCGCAGGAGATGGATAGGCAAAGGAGGAAGAAGGCGTAGGTAAGAAGGTGGACCCTTATCCCCTTATATGGGCGGATGCGGTTGTGCGTCCCCACCTGCCTAGTAAAACTCACTTGCCTCCCAAGCGCCGTGATAAGTGGCGCGATTGGATTACCCACGTCCGTATTGATGAGAATCCTGTAAAGGGGGTACACGATCTCTGCTTTGACAAGACGTGCGAAGGAAACCGCCTCACAAAACATGCTGAGGTGGAAAAGTAAAAACGATTCGAGTAAGGGACTTGGCTGTAGTGTGATGACGCACTGCGGAAATACGTCAGCAGATTTGATTTGTGTTAATATTATTCTCTCTATGGCAATATGTGGAAGCTTATTTTGCAGAGCCGGACACTACTCTTGGTGTTTACAATCTTCTATGAAGGACTTGGAGGAGGAACCCGCCTTGCAATGCCGAAGACAATTTGCCTTCCGGACTCGTCGTCATTGAAGCCTGGTTCAGGGGCTACTGAGGGAGTCCTGGATTAGGGGGTGTTCGGGTAGCCGGACTATACCTTCAGCCGGACTCCTGGACTATGAAGATACAAGATTGAAGACTTCGTCCCGTGTCCAGATGGGACTTTCCTTGGCGTGGAAGGCAAGCTTGGCGATGCGGATATTCAAGATCTCCTACCATTGTAACCGACTCTGTGTAACCCTAAACCTATTCGGTGTCTATATAAACCGGAGGGTTGTAGTCCATAGGCAATCAACTCCATATACAACAATCATACCATAGGCTAGCTTCTAGGGTTTAGCCTCCTTGATCTCGTGGTAGATCTACTCTTGTACTACCCATATCATCAATATTAATCAAGCAGGACGTAGGGTTTTACCTCCATCAAGAGGGCCCGAACCTGGGTAAAACATCGTGTTCCCTGCCTCCTGTTACCATCCGGCCTAGACGCACAGTTCGGGACCCACTACCCGAGATCCGCCGGTTTTGACACCGACAGTATCCTTGAGATCCTTGTGGTAAACTTCTCCAATGCGTCTCATGGTGATGTGGGCTGCCATACTCTTTCCTAGACTCCAGGATGGTGCATCGAAGGAAAACTCTATGGGCTTAGTGACTGGCGTGAATGTTCTTCCTAGAACTTGAACATGAATCATCCAGCGCTCTTCTTCTGGTAAAGTGGCGTTGTAAGTCCCGTGAAGCTTGGTATTCCAATGTTCAGGTACTTAGTGACTTCCTTCCACTACTAGGGAAAAGCCGAGCAGTAGCGCGGGTAAAATGCTTATCAGTAGCGCGGGCAGCTGCGCTACTGATACGGTGCTACAGCTACTGCTATCTAGGGATAGCAGCAGCGGTCGTCGTAAAAATGCGCTGCTACTAATATCTATAGCGCCCTAGTATAAAAGGCGCTACTACTAAGACCTCGCTGCTACTAAAGCCATACCCCGCGCTACTGTTATTAGTTTCTGAAATTTTTTTCTGCTCCATATTTTGTGCTGCTGAATTTTGTTTAGTGTTTTATACAATAGTCTCTAGCATATCATACACATACAAATCTGATCATAACATACACATACAAATAGCCTCATCAAATCGATCATGTCATCACCATAATCATCATCCAACACAAAATGATGTCTCTCTCAAAATAGCGATACAAGTTATGAGATGCCTCAAATACTTGCAACTACATCGTCATCCATCTAAACAATGATATAGACAAGAAGAGCTATCACTATGAGTGAGAGCAGAAATATGCAGTACATGAGGCGGCGGTTATGAGTCCTCTCTTGCGTTAGCGTGAACCCAAGTAACTAGCTTCTGCTTCATGTCTGCTTTTGAACCATTTATGCCTGGCGCCCGAGAACCGCTCGGATCATTTACCCTGCACATAATCATCTTTTTCTGAATATAACATGTCCAAAACATCACATGTACAAATATGACATGTGCAAATTCCAAATGTGGCATGTCCAAATCACATGTCCACATATCACATGTCCACTTCAAATTTTCATATAGCAGGAAGAAAAATATAGAAGTTGAAGAAAAATGCAAGAAGGTTTTTTAAATAGCAACAATTGCTTTAACTAAAATAATAATAAATAGCAATAATTGCTTTAATTCAAAAATAGCAATAGTTTGAAACCTAGGGTTCATACTAAGTACCACTAAAAATTAGCCAATAATCTGTCCTAGGTTTTTTTAACTAGGGTTCATACTAATTGTAATTAACTAACTAGCACTAAAAATAGCCTAGGGTTCATACTAAATAGAACTAAATAGCTAGGGTTCATACTAACAAAGAGAAGAGAGAGAGAGCAGAGAAGAGGGGAGGGGAGAGTGCTTACAGAGGGCAGAGAGAGATGGGGTCAGGGGAGACAGCGGCACCGAGGCGCGGCGAGGAGGAGTCGAGGAAGACGACGGCGAGGCGGGGTCGGGGAGGCGGCGGCGAGGTAGGGTCAAGGGAGACGACGGCGAGGCGGGGTCGGGGGAGACGTCGGCGGAGAGCGAGGGCAGGGGCTCTGGCAAGGTCGAGGTCGAGGGGGAGGAGCACAGGCGTACAGCGACATCAAGGGCAGACTCCGACGAGGGCAAGGGCAGGGGCTACGGCGGAGGCGACGAGGGGAGAAGAGAGAGTGGGGAATTGGGGGAGAAAGCAGAGGAGGGAAGCCCGCGTGGGGGTTATGTCAAAATAGCTTTAGCAGTAGCATGGGAAAAGAAAACGCGCTGCTACTAAAATCCGCAGCAGTAGCGCGCTCCTCACAAACTCGCTACTGCTAAGCTCGGCCTGTCCTGTGGACAAGTTCAAACTTACCAGTAGCACCCTACCCTAAAAGCGCTCTACTACTAATTTGATAGCAGTACCACGGTTTGTCGAAGGGCACTACTACTATACCTAGCATATCGGCAATGGTGTGGGAATTATAGTAGTAGCGTGTTTTAGTCTTGCTGCGCTACTGCTAAGTGGATAGCATTAGCGCCCTTTCTGACCACGCGCTACTGCTAAGTAGTGTTCAAGGGAATTATAGTAGTAGCGTGTTTTATTCTTTCCTCATTTTAAGACGCGCTACTTGTAAGATTCTGTGTATAAGGTTTTTCATAGTAGTGTTCAAGTGTCGTCCAAAAGGTGCTTCTTCATCCGATTGTGCAAACTTGTTCCTTGCGTCCGCCATCCTAAAGAGTAGAAAATGGAGAGGAGTCAGAAATGAGAAGAGCGTAGTGATCTAGGTCTTTAGCTTAGTGGTCGTGTCCTACAGTCAGCATGTGCTCTGATACCATCTTGTAGCGACCAGACCTCAAATAGTCTGATCTCTGTGCATTAGTGGCATCCCTAGATCGGTAATGCTGACACGCACAATACTTGAGGATTTATAATAGAGTAGCAATCACACACTTATTACATCGAATGTCTTAAAAGAGAACTTATTATAATAAATATGTCTTAAGTCCATCTAATACGATAACAGCGGAAGGCTTGGAAGATAAAGTGAGTCCATCAACTCCAACGGCATCACTGAGTGAAAGACCACGACCTAAGGCTCCTTACTCTTCGTCTTAGAAGTCTGCAACATGATACGTTGCAGCCTGAAACGGGTCAGCACATGGAATATGCTGGCAGTGTAACACAAGAGAGTAATGAACAACGTAAAGCTATCACTACATGCATATATGGCTGGTGGAGGCTGTATGGTTAATAGGTTTTGCGAAAAGCCAATTTTTCCCTACTGCAAAGGAATATATTTTTCTTAACTACAAAGTTGGTTGAAGAAAAATATTGTGAAGGTAAACCCCCTCTCAGTCCCAATTAAAAGTAATTAATAACCCAACAAAATTAACTTAGAGTGATGAGATCCACATGATAGTCCAAGAACTAGATACTCAAGATGTCCATAACCGGGGACACGGCTAACCATGATTAGTTTGTACACTCTGCAGAGGTTTGTGCACTTTTCCCCACAAGACTCGATCTCCTCCATTTGATTTCTTGCACTACATAATGTTTGAGAAACGGATGACCGAGACACAGTCTTTCCGAAGAGGTCCCCTTAACCGATAGATAGGCCGATACACCTACAATCCCCTACATCTGCTAGCCCATCATGGAAAGGTTTCCCACAACTTACTCAACTATGCCAGAGCCCATAATGGCATGTGGCTGCACACGGAAGTTTCCAGCATGAATAATCTTATGATCCCTTTCAGCCTGGGTGGCGGTCCATAGGAAAATCACACGGTACCCCGGGATTTCCAAAAATACAGGCAATCACTGGTTTCCACAGGTGCCTCAATCCACCCAGCTGTGTATTAAAGTTGCCACCTTAAGTTAACCATTAATTAACAACTCACATCTATCATGGACACTCTCAAACCCAATCCACGTCTACGAGCATAGCATGGCAATATAAGCATAACGTATAAGTAACTCCCAAGGTTTGATAATAAAACAGGTGAATAGGTACTACCTCATCTAATTCCAAGCCCACAATTTATTCAGATCCTAACCATGCAATTGTTTGAGGGTTGATCTGATGCAATAAAACTGGGTAGTAAAGAGGTATGATCGAAGTGTTACTTGCCTTGCTGATGATCCGTGAAACCTAGAGACTCGATGTAGCACGCTTCGCACTCCGGGTACTCTATCACAATCAAACAAGCATACAATAAGAAATCAAGCAAGGGCATGGGTAAAACTCAAATAAAAGATCTAACCAGAAGGTTCAACTTAAGAACTCCGGTTTGCAAAAAGAATCAAATCAAACGAAAGAAACAAGTTTCGTTTATTAATCTGGACTAAATTCCAATTTTACAGTAGCAAAAACATGTTTAAGTTGGTTAAACAGAAAGAGGGCTTCGAGAAGAAACTCTAGGCGCTTGAATCACCTAATTCCTATAAACGAGCGAAAAGTTATACTAAAACGAAAATCGGATCAGAAATCGCGATCGAAAATAATCGCGGAAAATCCGAGAAAAAGAAAAACTAATGGACAGGCTAACGAACGAACGTTCGCTACCTGCGGCTAAACGGTGAAAACCGTTCGTTAAAATGAATGTCCGCTAAATAACTAAATCGAAAAAACTGATCTAAAAATAAAAAAACGGAATCTAGGGTTTTCGAAAAAACCGATCGGTTTTCTCGCGAAAACCAAGGCGGCTACCTCTAGTCCGGCGAGGTCCGGTGATACAACGGCAGCGGCGGGGTGGCTCCGGTGCGGCGGGTCGGCGACGGCGGGCGGCGGGGCGGCGGCGATGCGGGCGGCGGGGCGGCTCGGCGGCGCGGGCAGCTTGGCGGTGCGGGCGGCGTGGCGGCGAGGCGGCTCGGCGCGGCTAGGGTTTGGGCGCTGGCGGGGGTGGGCTTCGGCGGCGGGGCTGGCGCGGCTTATAAAGCCCCCAGAGCGGAGACCCGCTCGGGTACGGCCTGGAGTCGGTTCCTCTTTTTTTTTAAATAATTCCGACGTGCAGAAAAAGAAAGAGAAGAAGTACTAAACGGACTCCACAAATCCCGAAAATATGCCGCACAAGGTGAACATTTATTTGGGCCTAAAATGCAATTTTGAAAAACGCACATTTTTCCTAATTCAAATAAAGTAGTGATAAAACTCTGAAAAAAAATCTTATTTGATTTTAATATTAAATCTTCGATATTTCTTTATTTTGAGGAAGTCATTTTATCCTCTCTCTTTTATTTTTTATAAAAGAAATATTCGAAGGGAAAATAATTAAAATCAAACGATCCTCTTCTCAAAATTCGAGAAAACTCGAATATGAAAATAATGAAATCCCCAACTCTCTCTGTGGGTCCTTGAGTTGCGTAGAATTTCTCGGATCAACCAAAATGCAATAAAATATGATATGCAATGATGATCTAATGTATAACATTCCAAATTGAAAATTTGGGATGTTACGAGTTCATCAAGTGGGCGGAGGTGGAGCCCGTGCGCACCATCCCCGCTGGCTCAGGTGTCAAGTTCATCTAGGGCCTCGTGAGCCACTTCGATGTTACAATGGCTCCCAATTCACAAGCAACCTCTTCACAACATATTGTGCTAACCTTGGAACACAGATTTGTTACGCTTCGGTGGTGCACCCATGGAGCAACGACTAGGCTGAGCGCGCTAACGCGGAGGTCCTGAGGGGTTTCAAGACAAGGAGCTTTAAGAAGAAGCTTGAGGCCAGCGGTAGGGGTTGGATCGATGAGCTTCAGTCCATGTTGTGGTCCATCTGCACCACCGTGCCTAAGCCCATCGGCTAGACCCCATTCTTCCTCGTCTACGGGGCTGAGGCGGTCCTCCCGCACGAGCTCAAGCGCCGTTCCCCGCCGAGTCCTAGCGTTCGATGAGGCACGTCAGTATGCCTCATGGGGAACGGATCTCGTGCTCGGGGAGGAGGCCCATCGCCAAGCCTCGCTTCGCACGGTGAGGTACCAGCAGGCGCTGCAGCGTTACCATTACCGCAGCATCCGCTCCCGAACTCTCGTGGTTGGAGACCTCGTCTTGAGTCGGGTCCTCTCCACGGAGGGCATCATAAGCTCTCACCCATGTGGGAGGGACCGTTCAGGATCACCCACGTCTCCAGGCCCAGCGCCGTATGCCTGCAGACGCAGGACGGGGTCCCCATCCAGAATGCTTGGAACATCCAGCATCTTCGCAAGTTCTACCCATGACACTCTCACGTAATAATGAGTGGGGTTGTACACGCCTCGGAGTCTCCAGGTGCGCCGCCTCTCGGCCCCATGGGGGCTCCCGCCCATGCCCAAGTGGAAGCCCCATGCTCCGCGTTGGTGGACAACATGGTCTTACAGCGACTATGCCCACGCCTAGTGGAGGCCCCATGCTCCGCGCTGGTGGGAAGACTAGCATAGGCGCCGGATGCGGCTTTTTCTTTCGCTTGGTCTTGTAACCAATTTGCCACTTTCTGGAATGAAGTTTGAAGTTCTCGCATATTTGTTTGAAAAGGGGTGGGACTTTCTTTTTCCTCCTTCCAGTGTTTTTCTCTCCTTGAATCTCATTTTTGGAGGAAGTGGCGCTTGCTCGTTGCTCCCTCCCACATGTCCCGCAAGCGGGGGCTGGGCACGGTGTTACGCTCAGGCTAGCCCCAGCGACATGGGAGCCCTAGGCCGCAATGGCCGTGGGTCCGCCTGCATGCACATCTCGCCAAGGCCTTGGCGTCCGAATCCTCGTGTGACGCTCTTGAGAGAGCCAACTGGCACGAATAGCTTTCGACCCCTGGCCTCAGGAGCGTTTATCTCCTGGCCTTCCCGAGCATCACGACCCAGCATGCCAGCAATGATCGCCCCTTTCTCGAGGGCTCTGGACACAAGATGAGTGCCAAGGAAGAGTGGCCGGATAAAAATCGGCATGATCTGACGAATTATGGAGGAATCCTACATCGAGTACCCTTTACATCTCCACAAGATCCGACGCCTGGCGGATGCATCTGTGGAGGCTCTGTAGCCCCACAAACCCCCCAGCGACCTTGCGGGCTGCGAGCCCCTTGAGGCCCCGGAGTGACCCAGTCCATAAGGGGGGAGCCTCCTCAGGACCCCAGGGGTGTACCTAGGATCAAGGCTCCTGAGGAGTACGCCCCCATGACGCAGCAGCCCGCCAAGGGTCACGAGCGCACCAATATAAGTTACCCTAATCGCGCAAGGAAGGAACCATTCAATTAATAACAATATAAATGCTAGAACATGAACAGGAAACATGGGTATAAAGGCGCAAGCGCTGCAGTTCATTACACGCCCCCACGGGGCTCTTCATGGTTCTTAATGCAGCAAATAAAAAAGGCAAAGAAGCGGACTCCCGAGGACCGCTACTCCTGAACCTGGTTCCGACGCTGCCCACGCTCAGTAGGAGTCCTCCTCCTCCTTGACGGGGGCATGGCGGCATGGCAAATCGGCGTCCTCCTAGGCGGGAAAGTGACGGCGCGGAGGCCCAGCCTCCTCCTTGGTCCGGGTGCGGTGACATGGTGGCTCGTCGTAGTCGTCGTTGCTCAAGCTTCCCCCGAGAGAGGCATCACTGCTACCAGAGGTGTCGCGGCCGTCACCAAGGGCAAGTTCACCAAGGAGGACGCCGCCGCCATGATGTTCGTCGTCATCAGAGAGGTGGTCACTGTCGTTGTCGTCGCACTCGGTGCAGCACCCCAAGCGCATGTCGTCTTCCCCGAAGACCTTGATGAAGAGCGTCGCCACCCTGGTATACTTAAGGTGGAGGGTACGTCTCCCCTGCAAGCCGCTGGTGCGGGCGAATGTCTGCCACCCGCGGTTCAGGACCTCGACCTCTACCCACGAGGCCTTGTTGCAGCAACCGTCGGCCTGCAGCCATAGGCCGACAGGTCCGCCGACCGACAGCCCCTCCGTGAAGAAGTGCAGGAGCTTGAGCCAGGTGCCCTCTGGCCTTTCCACCCACACGACAAACTCTTGGGCCGTGTCGCCCGTGTGGGATTGCGGGAGCGGTGGCCGGACGGCCGACATGGGCCTTCCACCTCGACCATGGCCGCCACGGCTTCCGCGACCGTTCCCACAGGAGGTGCCCTTCCCACGGTCACCAGTGGCAATGCGGACTCCCGTGGCGGTGCGCTCGCACCCCTGGGAAACTGTGACCGGTGTCGCGGTGGACTACCTGCATGCACTTTTCTATCAAATGCCCAACAGTAATTTGTTCACCCACCGTATGCTATGTGTTTGAGAGGGAAGCCTCTGGTCAAAACTATGGCCCCTGGGTCTACCTTTATCATATTACAAAATGCAGAATTACATTACTGCAATTTTTTTGCAATTTATCTATCTACCACTACGAGATTTGATCCTTGCAATTAATGATTTCAAGGGGATTGACAAACCTCTTGCCCGCGTTGGGTCAAGTATTTGCTTTTGTGTGTGCATGTGTTGTTCACGAGGCTTTGCGTGATTCTCCTATTGGCTCGATAAACTATCGTTCTCACTAAGAGAAATATTTATCTCTACTGTACACCATCTCCCCTCCTCTTCGGGGAAAATCCCAACGCAGCTCACAAGTAGCAGGAAGAATTTCTGGCACCGTTGTTGGCAAGACATCACCAAAACCTATCAAGTACCTTCGCACAAACTATCATCTACTTGATCTCCTTTTTATTTGCCTTTGCCTCTCGTTTTCATCTCCCCCACTTCTCATTAAATACAAAAACGCAACATATTTTGTTTTCTTTGTTAGTTTGCTCGTCGCTATGTCTAGTGTTACTATCCCTCCTTTATCACAGATTTTGAAGTTCTTTACTTAAAACAAAAACAAGGGGAAAATCTCAAAGATGCTTGGTATAGAATAATGGAATCTTATAGTATATGCACTGCTACTTGTGAGCTGTGTTCGGATTTCCTTGAAGAGGAGAGGATAATGTTGTACGGTAGAGATAAGTATTTCCCTCAGTTAAGAACCAATGTTATCAATAGGAGAACCACACAAGACCTCGTGAACAACACCTACACACCAAAGAACAAATACTTGCACCCAACGCAAACAAGGAGTTATCAATCCCTTGGCAGTTAATTGCAAGGATCAAATCTCATAGTGATAGATAGATAAACAAAAACACAAAATAAAATAATGATAAATAAATTGCAGCAAGGTATGTTTGGATTTCATATATGATAAAGATAGGCCTAGGGGCGATAGTTTTCACTAGAGGCTTCTCTCTCGAACAAAAATCATATGATGGATAAACAAATTACGTTTGGGCAATTGGTAGAAAAGCGCATAGTTATGATGATATCCAAGGCAATGATCATGTATATAGGCATCACGTTCGAGATAAGTAGACCAACTCCTTCCTGCATCTACTATTATTACTCCACGCATCGACCACTATCTAGCGTGCTCTAGAGTATTAAGTTCATAAAGAACGGAGTAACGCCTTAAGGAAGATGACATGCTGTAGACAAAGTAAATCCAATCAATATGAATAAACCCCGTCATTTTACCCTTAATGGCAACAATACAAATACGTGTCTTGTCTGTTGGCGTTCCGGGATCGGGGGTACCCAAATCTGCCAGTCTACGGCCCATGGCGTGGCTCCCTCGACGGTCTGGTATGGCCCAACGGCAAGGCCTCCAAGACAAGACCCTCGAGAGGCCCCCTAGCCTCGCGAGGAAAATGACACTGATACGTCTCCATCGTATCTATAATTTTTTATTGTTCCATGCCAATATTATACAACTTTCATATAATTTTGGCAACTTTCTATACTATTTTTGGGACTAACATATTGATCCAGTGCCTAGTGCCAGTTCCTGTTTGTTGCATTTTTTGTTTCATAGAAAATCCATATCAAACAAAGTCCAAACGCGATAAAAACTTACGGAGATTGTTTTGGAATATATGTGATTTTTGGGAAATATAATCAACGTGGGACGATGCCCGGGGAGTCCACAAGGCACGAGGGCACGCCCTAGGGGGTAGGGCACGCCCTGGGCCCTTGTGGCCACTCTGTAAGGTGCTTCGTGCCCTTCTTTCGCCACAAGAAAGCTAATATCCGGATAAAAATCGTATTAAAATTTCCTCCCAATCAGAGTTACGGATCTCCGGGAATTTAAGAAACGGTGAAAGGCTAGAATCTAGGAGCGTGGAAACACAAGGAAACGGAGAGAGAGATCCAATCTCAGAGGGGCTCCTACCCCTTCGCCGCCATGGAGGCCATGGACCAGAGGGGAAACCCTTCGCCCATCTATGTGGAAGGTCAAGGAAGAAGAAGGAGGAGGGGGCTCTCCCCCCCTCTCTCCCGGTGGCGCCGGAACACCGTCGGCTCTCCCCCTCTATGCAGCAGTGTAACACCTTGTAACGCCCTCGATGTGGCTATATCTCCCACGTGTCGAAGCACGACTTAGAGGCATAACTGCATTGAAAGCAATGTCGCAAGTGAGGTAATCTTCACACAACCCATGTAATACATAAGGGAAAGAGATACATAGTTGGCTTACAATCGCCACTTCACACAATACATGAATAAAGCATTACATCATCCAGATACAATCAAGGTCCGACTACGGAACCAAAATAAAAGAAGACTACCCCAAATGCTACACAGATCCCCGATCGTCCCAACTGGGCTCCACTACTGATCAACTAGAAAACGGAACAACATAAAGAACACGATCTTCATAGAGCTCCTCCGAGAGCTTGGTTGCGTCATCTGCACGATTCAACAACACCTGCAAGCTGGTTTTGGAAGTATCTGTGAGTCATGGGGACTCAGCAATCTCACACCCTCGCGATCAAGACTATTTAAGCTTATGGGTAAGGTAAAGGTATGATGTGGAGCTGCAGCAAGCGACTAGCATATATGGTGGCTAACATATTCGCAAAAGAGAGCGAGAAGAGAAGGCAAATGCACGGTCGAACAACTATGATCAAGAAGTGATCCTAGAACAACCTACGTCAAGCATTACTCCAACACCGTGTTCACTTCCCGGACTCCGCCGAGAAGAGACCATCACGGTTACACACGCGGTTGATGCATTTTAATTAAGATCAACTTCAGGTTTTCTACAACCGGACATTAACAAATTCCCATCTGCCCATAATCGCGGGCACGGCTTTCGAAAGTTCAAATCCCTGCAGGGGTGTCCCAACTTAGCCCATCACAAGCTCTCATGGTCAACGAAGGATATTCCTTCTCCCAAGACAATCCGACCAGACTCGGAATCCCGGTTATAAGACATCCTCTACAATGGTAAAACAAGTCCAGCAAGACCGCCCGATGCGCCGACATCCCGATAGGAGCTGCACATATCTCGTTCTCAGGGCACACCGGATAAGCAATCCGTACAACTAAAACCAGCCCTCGAGTTTCCCCGAGGTGGTGCTGCAAGGGGCTCTAGTTTGGACCAACAATTAGACAACCACTGGCCCGGGGGGGTTAAAATAAGATGACCCTCGGGATGCGTGACTCCTAAGGGAAAAAGGCTAGGTGGCAAATGGTAAAACCAATGTTGGGCCTTGCTGGAGGAGTTTTATTCAAGGCGAACTATCAAGGGGTTCCCATTATAACCCAACCATGTATGGAACGCAAAATTCGGGAACATAACACCATATGACGGAAACTAGGGAGGCAAGAGTGGAACAAAACACCAGGCATAAAACCGAGCCTTCCACCCTTTACCAAGTATATAGATGCATTAATTAAATAAGAGGTATTGTGATATCCCAACAATAATATCCATGTCCCAACAAGGAACAAACTCCAATCTTCACCTGCAACTAACAACGCTATAAGAGGGGCTGAGCACAGCGGTAACATAGCCAAACAATGGTTTGCTAGGACAAGGTGGGTTAGAGGCTTGGCTTAGCAATATGGGAGGCATGATAAGCAAGTGGTAGGTATCGTAGCATAGGCATAGCAAAAGAGCGAGCAACTAGAAAGCAAAGATAGAAGTGATTTCGAGGGTATGGTCATCTTGTCTGAAATCCCACAAGGAAGAAGAACGAGTCCATTAAGAAGACAAACAAACGTAGTCGAACGGGTCCTCACAAACACGACGTTATCGGAACCAACCCGAAGAAGCAACACCGGAAAGAAAGCAAACAACATAGTAAACAACCACCACATAATCATGGCATGATGCACAATCAAGTATGATGCATGTCCGGTTTAATGAAGCATGGCATGGCAAAATGCACAAACAATCCTACAACTTAAGTGGAGCTCAACATGCAACTCCATTGCATATTGACGAAACACCAGATGACTTATTTAGTTCGATCTTATTTATGTACCCAACAATATTAAATGTTGTTAAACATGGCAAGAGGGTGAATCAAAAGAAAACTACCTATCTAGGCAAGTTTAAATGAGGCCGGAACAACAAACAACAAGTCCGGAAAAATCCTCATATGCATATTTTAGGTTTGGTACTGATCTGCCCTAAACACAATTTTAGAGTTGTTAAACATGCAAAGTAAGGCCACCATGTTAAACTAGGCAAAATTCTACCCCATTTACATATAAAGTTTGTTAGGTTTGGAGCTACGGTTATTTAGTTATGAAATAAATCATTTTAGCAAGTTAATTAAGCAAGTTTAAACAAACAACATCTTAAGCATTTTAAACATATATGAAAGTTGGATATTATTAAACTAGATGAAATTCTAAGAAAGTTTCATATATAATTTATTTAGATCCGATGCACGGTTGTGAAGTTATTGAATGCATGAAGTTTAGGGGGCTTTCTGTAAAACAGTAATTCGCTGGATAAACGGACAAATTCGTGGAACGGAAAAAAACATGACATGGGCCAGATCTGCTGGGACTGGGCTGCTCACATTGGGCCTTATTTGGCCAGGCCAAAATAGTGGCTGGGCCTCGGGCGCTGGACGCAGGAGCGGGCCTCGGGGAGCTGGGACGGTGGAAGGAGGCAGGCTGACGCAGCGGGTCAATGAGAGCCAACGCGGGCGCTCGGGCGAGGCGTTCGTCCTCTTCCTGGTTCGAAAGAAGCAGAGCAGCTTGACAGGGGCTCAGCGGGCATGGCGTCACTGCGTCGGGACTCGACGGAGATGAAGCAGGCGAGGTGGGAGAGGGTTGTGGGGGTCGGGAACGGGCGCGGTGGCGCTGATCTCCTCTGGATCTGGCGCGACGGCATCGGACGCTGACGAGGGCACTCGGCGGGGTGGTTGCTCCCTCGAGCACCATGAGAGAACTCCTGAGAGAGAGAAAACAGAGAGACACCGGGGCATGAGAGAGAGAGATTAGGGAAGGGGAATGGGATGGAGAGGGCGCGAGGGGACCCTGGCCTGATCCGGCGGCTCCGCTGCTGCTGCTGGACAACGAGGAGGAGTCAGGAGCAGGGCCTCGGTTGCTGCTACTGCGGTGGCGCTCGACGAGGTCTGGTGGCTACGCTGGTTTGGGGAACGCGGAAACTGAGGAGGAGCGGTGTGGTGGGATTAGTTCCATGGGACAACGAGGAGGAGACAAGGGGAGGTTTGTGGTTGGCTGTGGGTGAGATTCCGATGGGGATTTGGGGAATAAGTGCGGCGGCAGCGGTAGGGACAAGTGCCTAGAAGTTAGGGTTTGGTCTAGATTTAGACTAGAGAGTATATATATAAAGAAAGAGGGAGACATTTAGGGGCTAATCCGTCCCTCCGATCGTAATCGGGCGGTCGGGAAAAATAGACTAGGAAGTCCAATTGAAAAAACGGAGACGTTGTGTAGATGTTTGGGGATGGTCCAGATCCAATGGTGACGACTGCCCGGGGCGGGTCCGGGACAGCTTTTCGGGCACGCGCGCGAGGAGGGCCGCGGGCTGACGAGAGAGGTTAGGTTGGACCTGGCGGTAGGTAGTGGGCTGTGTAGACGGTCTCGAGCTGGGAGAAGAGAAGGGAGGGAGGCCCGGCGACTGTTTCCGGAGACCAAAAACGTCCGACGTTTGACCGACTATATTGTCGCTATAGTTATACGTTGGGGCGTCAAACAAACTCCGAATGCGATGAAACTTGGCAGGCAGCCTACCTACAACATAACAACACCGCATGCCAGCTTTCAACCCATTCCGAGAACATTTTTCGGCCACTTGTAAAATAATATTTTGGACGTGCCGCGGGCGCGTGCAAGTGTGTCTGGGCTCAGAACGGAAAACGGACGGAACTGGGGAAACCCGGACGAATGCAAGTTTTGAAAAACATGCAGATGCAATGAGCATGATGACATGACAATATGTAACACGCAAGAAAATGACATGGCAACGATGGCGAATAACTGGAAGACACCTGGCGCATCGGTCTCGGGGCGTCACACACCTCTTCTCCCTGCTGCAATCTCTACTTAAACATGGTGCTCAATGCTATATATTATTTCCCGATGATGTATGGCTATCTGATACGTCTCCAACGTATCTATAATTTTTTATTGTTCCATGCTATTATATTATCTATTTTGGATGTTTTATATGCATTAATATGCTATTTTATATTATTTTTGGGACTAACCTATTAACCTAGAGCCTAGTGCCAGTTTCTGTTTTTTCCTTGTTTTAGAGTTTTGCAAAAAAGGAATACCAAACGGAGTCCAAACGGAATGAAACCTTCATGATGATTTTTCTTGGACCAGAAGACATCCAAAGGACTTGGAGTGCAAGTCAGGGAAGCCACAAGGTTCCCACAAGGACGGAGGGCACGCCCAGGCGGGTAGGGCATGCCGCCACCCTTGTGGGCCCCTCATGACTCCACCGACCTATTTCTTCCACCTATATATTCTCAAATATTCCAAAACCTACCAGGAGAGCCATGAAAACACTTTTCCACCACCGCTACCTTCTATACCAGTGAGATCCCATCTAGGGGCCTTTTCCGGTGTCCTGTCGGAGGGGGATTCGACCATGGAGGGCTTCTACATCAACACCATTGCCTCTTCATGAAGCGTGAGTAGTTTACCTCAGACCTATGGGTACATAGCTAGTAGCTAGATGGCTTCTTTTCTCTCTTTGATTCTCAATACCATGTTCTCCTCGATGTTCTTGGAGATCTATTCGATGTAATACCTTTTTGCGGTGTGTTTGCCAAGATCCAATGATTGTGGATTTATGATCAGCTTATCTATGAATATTATTTGAATCTTCTCTAAATTATTATATACATGATTTGATATCTTTGCAAGTCACTTCGAACTATTGATTTGGTTTGGCCAACTAGATTGGTTTTTCTTGCAATGGGAGAAGTGCTTAGCTTTGGGTTCAATCTTGCGATGCTTAATCCCAGTGACAGAAGGGGGACTGACACGTATTGTATTGTTGCCAGTGAGGATAACATGATGGGGGTTTTCATATTGCTTGATTTTATCCCACTACATCATGTCATCTTACTTAATGCGTTACTCTGTTCTATGAACTTAATACTCTAGATGCAGGCAGGAGTCGGTCGATGTGTGGAGTAATAGTAGTAGATGCAGGCAGGAGCTGGTCTACTTGACACGGACGTAATGCCTATATTCATGATCATTGCCTTAGATATCATCATAACTTTGCGCTTTTCTATCAATTGCTCGGTAGTAATTTGTTCACCCACCGTAATAATTTCTATCTTGAGAGAAGCCTCTAGTGAAACCTATGGCCCCCGGGTCTATTTTCCATCCTATAACACTACAGGAATCAGGCACTTTGCCGTCTGCCATGGCTAATGGCAAAGGCATGCATGGCGGACGGCAAAGGCCTTTGCCTTCAGCCAGCAGACGGCACCACATCCGGCTGAACAAACTATGGCAAAGGACACTTTGTCTTCTGCTGGCTGATGGCAAAGCTCTTTGTCGTCTGCCAGCAAAAGGCAAAGAGCCTGTATAGCCCCTGTTTTTTCTTAAATTCATTCAATTTCACAGAATTTCACAGATATACATATATATACACACACACACATTTCAAAATACTTTCAATAAGCATACCAACACATGAATCGTGAAGAGAGGCACATATGCAACATATAGCCAACATATCCAACAACAAACATACAATGGTTTCATCCATACATACATATATAGGTCACAAGTTTCACATCGTTCATCGTACAAAATCAAACAAAAAGGAAGCACATGGATAAGAGTAGACTCCATCAACGCAAGCTTCCTCATCTAAAGCAAATCTGCAAATTGGGAAAGAAGAAAGTTAGAAGAAGAAGAAGACTAGCTAGAACAAGAAGAAGAAAAAGAAGAAGAAGAAGAAGAAGAAGAAGAATTTTTCTTCTCTTTCTTTTTCTCCTCTCCTCTTCTTTATCTTCCTCTTCTAACTAAGGTAGGTAAAAATGCCATTTTTTAGCTAAGCTAGGTAAAAATGCTAAGTGTAGCTCATTTTAGAGCTAAGCTAGGTAAATAGGTCATTTTGGAGCTTAGTAAGGTTATTATGTCATTTTTGAGGAAAATAAGCTAAGTCTGTGTCATTTTGGAGGTAACCAAGTTATCATGCGATTTTTGACCTAAGTATGCTAAGTATGTCATAAATGAACAGAAGAAGCTAAGTATAGGTCATTTTGGAGCTAAACCAAGGTTATCATGCTATTTTTTACCTAAGTATGTCATAAATGAACTAAAGAGGCTAAGTATAGGTCATTTTTTAGCCAACCTAGGTAGTTATGCCATTTTTGAGCTAACTAAGCATATTTATTCATTTTGGAGGACAAAATGGTAAGTGTAGGTCATTTTAGAGCTATCCTGGTTAAAATCGGTCATTTTGGAGCTAGGTAAGGTTATTTTGTCATTTTGGAGGAAAATAAACTAATTATATGATGGTTTGGAGCTAAACCAAGGTTATTATGCCATTTTTACCTAAGTAAGCTAATTATGTCATAAATGAACTAGGTAAGCCATGTATAGATCACTATTGAGCTATCCTAGGTAGTTATGCCATTTTTTAGCTAACTAAGCATATTAAGTCATTTACGAGGACAAAAATGCTATGTATAGGTCATTTTATATCTATCCTATGTAAAGTTTGTCAATTTGGAGCTAAGTAAGGTTATTATACCATTTTCAAGGAAAATAAGCTAAGTATAGGTCATTTTGGAGCTAAACCAAGGTTATTATGCCATTTTTTTACCTAAGTGAGCTAACATGCAGGAGAAACTTACCATGAGGAGCTCGTATAGGACAGGTGAGATGCGTCGTTCCGGTTCCTCTCCGCCTCTAACAGACTAGCCGTCCTCTCCTCCAAGTCTCTCTCCTTCTCCGCCGCCTGCCTGTTTGCCTCCGCCAGAAGCTCGTGGGCCCTAGCCTTGGCCATGGACAAGGCATTTCTCGGGATCGAAGCTCGTCTGATGCTTCTTGATCTCCGGGAGAGTTCTAGGACAACGTATGAGTCCATCCCCAATGGCTACCGAGCCATGGTACCTCCCGCCACCAGATAAATATTTTTGGTATTTTTATGAAATAGATTGAAAGTAAAGATTGCAAAATAAAATAGATTTGAAACTTATATGATGGAAATAGACCCGGGGGCCATTGGTTTCACTAGTGGCTTCTCTCAAGATAGCATTAGTATTACAGTGGGTAAACAAATTAATGTCGAGCAATTGATAGAAAAGTGCATAATTATGAGAATATCTAGGCATGATCATGTATATAGGCATCACGTCCGCGACAAGTAGACGGAAACGATTCTGAATCTACTACTATTACTCCACACATCGACCGCTATCCAGCATGCATCTAGAGTATTAAATTCATAAGAACAGAGTAACACATTAGGCAAGATGACATGATGTAGAGGGATAAACTCAAGCAATATGATATAAACCCCATCTTTTTATCCTCGATGGCAACAATACAATACGTGCCTTGCTGCCCTGCTGTCACTGGGAAAGGACACCGCAAGATTGAACCCAAAGCTAAGCACTTCTCCCATTGCAAGAAACATCAATCTAGTAGGATAAACCAAACTGATAATTCGAAGAGACTTGCAAAGATAACCAATCATACATAAAAGATTTCAGAGAAGAATCAAATGTTGTTCATAGATAATCTTGATCATAAACCCACAATTCATTGGATCTCGACAAACACACCGCAAAAAGAATTACATCGAATAGATCTCCAAGAAGATCGAGGAGAACTTTGTATTGAGATCCAAAGAGAGTGAAGAAGCCATCTAGCTAATAACTATGGACCCGAAGGTCTATGGTAAACTACTCGCACATCATCGGAGAGGCCATGGTGTTGATGTAGAAGCCCTCCGTGATCGATTCCCCCTCCGGTGGAGCTCCGGAAAAGGCCCCAAGATGGGATCTCTTGGGTACAAAAGGTTGCGGCGATGGAAATAGGGTTTTGTGGTGCTCCTGGATGTTTTCGGGGTATATGGATCGATATAGGAGGAAGAAGTAGGTTGGCGGAGCTGCGAGGGGCCCATGAGTGAAGGAAATATGCCCTAGAGGCAATAATAAAGTTATTATTTATTTCCTCATATCATGATAAATGTTTATTATTCATGCTAGAATTATATTAACCAGAAATTTAGTATATGTGTGAATACATAGACAAACGGAGTGTCACTAGTATGCCTCTACTTGACTAGCTCATTAATCAAAGATGGTTAAGTTTCCTAACCATAGACATGAGTTGTCATTTGATTAACAAGATCACATCATTAGGAGAATGATGTGATTGACTTGACCCATTCCGTTAGCTTAGAACTTGATCGTTTAGTTTACTGCTATTGCGTTCTTCATGACTCATACATGTTCCTATGACTATGAGGTTATGCAACTCCCGATTACCGGAGGAACACTTTGTGTGCTATCAAATTTCACAACGTAACTGGGTGATTATAAAGGTGCTCTGCAGGTGTCTCCGATGGTACTTGTTGAGTTGGCATAGAGCAAGATTAGGATTTGTCACTCCGATTGTCGGAGAGGTATCTCTGGGTCCACTCGGTAATGCACATCACTATAATCCTTGCAAGCATTGTAACTAATGAGTTAGTTGCGAGATGATGTATTACAAAACGAGTAAAGAGACTTGCCGGTAATGAGATTGAACTAGGTATTGAGATACCGATGATTGAATCTCAGGCAAGTAACATACCGATGACAAAGGGAACAATGTATGTTGTTATGCGGTTTCACCGATAAAGATCTTCGTAGAATATGTGGGAGCCAATATGAGCATCCAGGTTCCGCTATTGGTTATTAACCAGAGATGTGTCTCGGTCATGTCTACATAGTTCTCGAACCCATAGGGTCCGCACGCTTAAAGTTCGATGACGATCGATATTATGAGCTTTTGTGTTCTGATGTACCGAAGGTAGTTCAGAGTCCCAGATATGATGACGGACATGACGATGAGTCTCGAAATGGTCGAGACGTAAAGATCGATATATTGGACGACTATATTCAGACACCGGAAGTGTTCCGGGTGGTTTTGGAGAAAACCGGAGTGCCGGAGGGTTACCGGACCCCCCAGGAGAAATAGTGGGCCTTATGGGCCTTAGTGGAGAGAGAGAGGGATGGCCTAGGGCAGGCCGCGCGCCCTCCCCCTCTGGTCCGAATTGTACTAGGAGAGGGGGGCAGCACCCCCTTTCCTTCTCCCTCTCCCCCTTCCTTTCCCCCTGGCGTGCCTACAGGGGTCGGCCGGCCTCCCCCTTGCTCCTTTATATATGGGTGCTGGAGGGCACCTCTAGACACACAAGTTGATCTGTTGATCTCTCCCAGCCGTGTGCGTTGCCCCCCTCCACCATAATCCACCTCGATCATATCGTAGCGGTGCTTAGGCGAAGCCCTGCGTCGGTAGCATCATCATCACCGTCATCACGCCGTCGTGCTGACGGAACTCTCCCGTGAAGCTCTGCTGGATCAGAGTTTGTGGGATGTCATCAAGCTGAACGTGTGCTAAACTCGGAGGTGCCGTGCGTTCAGTACTTGGATCGGTCGGATCGTGAAGACGTACGACTACATCAACCGTGGTGTGCTAACGCTTCCGCTTTCGATCTACGAGGGTACATGGACACACTCTCCCCTCTCGTTGCTATGCATCACCATGATCATGTGTGTGCGTAGGATTTTTTTTTTAAATTTCTACGTTCCCCTACAGTGGCATCCGAGCCAGGTTTACGCGTAGATGTTATATGCACGAGTAGAACACAAGTGACTTTTGGGTGATACAAGTCATATTGCTTACCAGCATGTCATACTTTGGTTCGGCGGTATTGTTGGATGAAGCCGCCCGAACTGACATTACGCGTATGCTTACGCGAGACTGGTTCTACCGATGTGCATTGCACACAGGTGGCTGGCGGGTGTCAGTTTCTCCAACTTTAGTTGAATCGAGTGTGGCTACACCCAGTCCTTGAGAAGGTTAAAACAGCACTAACTTGACAAACTATCGTTGTGGTTTTGATGCGTAGGTAAGAACGGTTCTTCTCAACCCGTAGCAGCCACGTAAAACTTGCAACAACAAAGTAGAGGATGTCTAACTTGTTTTTGCAGGGCATGTTGTGATGTGATATGGTCAAGACATGCATGATGCTATATTTTATTGTATGAGATGATCATGTTTTGTAACCAAGTTATCGGCAACTGGCAGGAGCCATATGGTTGTCATTTTGTTGTATGCAATGCAATCGCCCTGTAATGGCTTCACTTTATCACTAAGCGGTAGCGATAGTCGTAGAAGCAATATTTGGTGAGATGACAACGATGCTACGATGGAGATCAAGGTGTCGCACCAGTGACGATGGTGATCATGACGGTGCTACAGAGATGGAGATAACAAGTGCCATATCATATCACTTATATTAATTGCATGTGATGTTTATCTTTTATGCATCTTATTTTGCTTAGAACGACAGTAGCATTATAAGATGATCTCTCACTAAATTTCAAGGTACAAGTGTTCTCCCTGAGTATGCACCGTTGTGGAAGTTCATCGTGTCGAGACACCACGTGATGATCGAGTGTGATAAGCTCTACATTCACATACAACGGGTGCAAGTCAGTTTTGCACATGCAGAATACTCGGGTCAAACTTGACGAGCCTAGGATATGCAGATATAGCCTCGGAACACTAGACACCGAAAGGTCGAGCGTGAATCATATAGAAGATATGATCAACATAGTGATGTTCACCATTGAAAACTACTCCATCTCACGTGATGATTGGACATGGTTTAGTTGATATGGATCACGTGATCGCTTAGATGATTAGAGGGGTGTCTATCTAAGTGGGAGTTCTTTAATAATTTGATTAACTAAACATTAATTTATCATGAACTTAGTACCTGATAGTATCTTGCATGTCTATGTTGTTGTAGATAGATGGCCCATGCTGTTGTTCCATTGAATTTTAATGCGTTCCTTGAGAAAGCAAAGTTGAAATATGATGGTAGCAATTACACGGACTAGGTCCGTAACTTGAGGATTATCCTCATTGCTGCACAGAAGAATTACATCCTGGAAGCACTGCTAGGTGCCAAACCTACTACAGGAGCAACACCAGATGTTATGAACGTCTGGTAGAGCAAAGCTGATGACTACTCGATAGTTCAGTATGCCATGCTTTACGGCTTAGAACCGGGACTTCAACGATGTTTTGAACGTCATGGAGCATATGAGATGTTCCAGGATTTGAAGTTAATATTTCAAGCAAATGCCCGGATTGAGAGATATGAAGTCTCCAATAAGTTCTACAGCTGCAAGATGGAGGAGAATAGTTCTGTCAGTGAGCATATACTCAGAATGTCTGGGTATAACAATCACTTGATTCAACTGGGAGTTAATCTTCCGGATGATAGTGTTATTGACAGAATTCTTCAATCACTACCACCAAGCTACAAGAGCTTCATGATGAACTATAACATGCAAGGGATGGATAAGTCGATTCCCGAGCTCTTTGCAATGCTAAAGGATGCGGAGGTAGAAATCAAGAAGGAGCATCAAGTGCTGATGGTCAAGAAGACCACCAGTTTCAAGAAAAAGGGAAAAGGGAAGAAGAAGGGGAACTTCAAGAAGAATGGAAAACAAGTTGCTGTTCAGGAGAAGAAACCCAAGTCTGGACCTAAGCCTGAGACTGGGTGCTTCTACTGCAAACAGAGTAGTCACTGGAAGCGGAACTGCCCCAAGTATTTTGCGGATAAGACGAATGGCAAGGTGAACAAAGGCATATGTGATATACATTGTCACACCCTGATTTTCATGCCACAACACTTAAGCTAATAAATCATGATAAAATGTGGTTTGACAAAACCTTTTGAGTGTTTTGTCTTAGCTTTGATTGAATGTTTGATTGTTGTTTGCAAATGCTCTAAAAATCAAATAAATCCTCCAACTCTTATACTCCTTCTCCTTGATCCAAAACCTTTTCCCAATGATCATACCATGTGTATAGAACAATATAGTATTTTCTTACAAAAATAATTTGGGCAAATAGTATTTTCAAAAATTAGTTTTCCAAAAAACCCTGAATTGTCCAGATCAAACAAAAATTAGTTTTCCAATAAGCTAATAATTAGTTTCATATCAATCAAAATAACTATGGTTCACAAAAGTGCCCCAAAACCCTCTCTGTCCAGATCCAAGTTTGAACAACTCTACATTGCCAAGTGTGTCCTTTTGATCTCAACTTTTGTGGACATGTTCAGAGCCTCAAATGATGACACTACACTAAGTGGTGCATCAAGGAGAATAGATTTGCATGACTAAATCTTGAAAAGTCCATTTCTGCTAATTTCTAGGGTTTACAAAAGTTGCATTGGAAACTTTGCCCAAATGAGCTCAAAATTGGTGGAAGGCCCTAATTATATGTGACATTTTCACCCTGTGGAGTCTCATGGCAAATGGAAATCATATGCTTTCCCAAAACACCATCAAACACCTTCTGGCAGAAATTAAAATGCATGTTTTGGCAATTTCCACTAATCTCCATGAGCTCAACTTTTTCCCACAGCGTCATCTGCTCCTGCTCTACCTCCTTCATGCTTGGCTGCCCAAGGATCAATGATTAAGGGGGGCAGAGACCCAATTTTCCTCTCTGGAAAGCCACTTTCCCCTCCCTTTCTCATCTCTCTCCCACTCCTGGCAAGTTCCAGAGCATCCAATGCCACTTTCCCATGGTTTACTCTCCCCTGCAGCTTCCAGACACAAGTGGACGCGCGAGTGTGTGCGGAAAAGCCGCGGATGCCGGCCAAAGACATGCTCTGGAGCGCGAGGCAGAGCAGGCGACCGTTGACGCCGCGTCCCCCGACCACCTCGAGCCTCCCCCTTGCACCAGTCGAGGTGCCTCGACGTCCGCAACACGCCACCGTGCAAGCCCCCTCGTCTCTCCCTCTCTCTCACCTCCTGCGGCGTGTGCCCAGAGCCGCCCGGCTCGGCCAATGCATGGCCTCGCACGCACGAGCACTAGAGCCTTGCCTCGCTCCTCCTCTCTCTTCCTGGCGCCCCACTCAACTCCCACAGACGCCGTAGACAGCCCCTCGCCCTCTCTCCTGGCCTCCCGAGCCGTTGCCGCGGCCACCCGTGCGCCGCGTCCACGGTGAGCCACGGGACGGCTAGTTAAGGCCGCCCCCAAGCCCCCTCTCTACTCCTTTGGCCCTCTCTCCCTCCCGTGCATCCCCTGGACCAATCCGCACCTCCTCCCGTGCCCTCCAACCTCGTCCATGGCCGGAGTCGAGCCACCGAACACCGCCTAAATTCTCGTCGTCCGGGCCCCCTCCTCCCCACCTATGGGTTAGCTCGCATCTCTACTGCCCCGCGGAGCCCCACGCACTCCGGTTACTCCTCCCGACGGCCGGAGCGCCGTGCCCGCCATCGCCGTTGGCCACGTCCGCCACGGACGGCGCTCTCCTTGACCAGGTCCTCCCCGGCATGCATACGACCAGTGGCTGGAAGCGCCTCTCTGCGCTGGTCACGCCGGTGGACAGAACGTCACCGGGGGTGCTCTATAGCCCCGGCAATCGCCGGCAGGAGCCACTCCTCCTCGCATCTAGAGCGCGCGCGGGAGGTGGAAGACGACCTACCGCTGGGGCCCTCACGACAGCGACCCAGCAGGTGGGCCCGTCCGTTTATGTGGATATGGCTCCAGCGGATCCGCTTCCCCCGCACGGAAGCGTACCCCGCGAGGGCGCCTTCGGCATCGCCCTGTCGTCCGCGTGGCTGAGCCGCTGGGCCGGCCCAGCACGCTGCGGCGCTATGCTGCGCTCGGTGCACGGTATAGGTATAACCCCCCACTTCCTTTGTCTTTTCCTTTTTCCAGAAATTTGTAAAATCTCCCAAATATTCATATTAACTCCAAATTGAATGATTCAAATTTCTGGTGACTCCATAAATCATGATCTACCTGTTGGTGCAGCATGAACATTTTTCTAGAATAATTTTCCTCACACAAATTAAATAAAATCCCATTTTCCATTTCTGTGATAAACTTTAGAAAATCACAGAGGGCTCAAATTTGATCCAAATTTCTAGATGCTCCTGAGTTTATAACTTAGGTCATGAACGTTTTTCTTAATACTTTCTGTAGCCCACAAAATAATGAGCCATTTCTTCATGTTTGTCAACTTTGCAAATCCATAGAATATTCATTTGAACTCCAAATCCAGTGAAACCAACTCCTAGATGCTTCTAAAATAATGGTTTGTTAAATGGGTGCCTTTGCTCATTTTTCAAAAATATAATTCTATACACTTCTTGCAAACCCATAAACCCCTTGATTCCATCATATCAAAATGTTTAGAGATATCCACTGACCCAATTCCAATGAAACCACTCTGGTTATTTTTCATATAACCAGGGATGTCCTAGAAAAGTCAAATTAATATTTTTAGAGCACTTTTATTTCCTGCCTTGTTATGTTGCTTATTATGGTTGCTTTCGACGATAGTTGACGAAGTAGACGAAATGCTCGGAGTTGGACCAGAGATATTTGAAGATCTCAAGACTCTGATGAACCAGGCAAGTAGCCCTTTGACCATGTCTATGAAACCCTTTTTATGCATGTCATATAGCACTTTATTAGTGTTGCATCGGAATCATGATGAGATGGTAACCACATTGATGGGTTGCCTCTATTACTTCCTCATTGATACTTGCATTGTGCATGACCCTACCTCCTTATGAGGGTTATGCCGGTGGGAGTAGATAGGATGCTAAAGTAGTGCTACACAAAAAAGGGACGGGAATATGCATGGTGATGGAGACATAGTATTTTCAAAAGACTTTTCAGAAACCCCATCGGGTTATACTTATGCCCGGGGGAGATGATGAGTTGGGTAACCGCTTGATGACGAAGTGGTGTACCAAGGCAAGTGTGTGTGTTGTTTTTCAAAACGGATTGGTTTAAGTTGCAACCGTTATTCCAACCTTACATGCGCAACCACTCTAACCTTGTATGGGAAAGGGCATTATTGATTACCTAGGCCGATACTAGCTTGGAGCCCGCATTACTAGTGACGGGAGAGTTGTTGGTGCGCTCTCTTGGGACGGGGTCGTGCCAGGTAGGGCGGCCATGACTGTTTTCACAGGGCACCGGATACACCGTTGTGTCCCCTCTCGGATGATACGATCTCGAGTGAGTCTCGTATGATGTACATCATGAGGATACGGAACAACGAGTGGACTCCTTGTTAGTGTCGTCTAGGGAAAGATAGTGATCGGGTGCTTACCCCGGGTACTTGAGGTACCACAGGTCATGGATGACACGGAAGTTCCCCGGATCTTGTGGGGAAAGTGTGCAACCTCTGCAGAGTGTAAAACTATTCGAATAGCCGTGTCCACGGTCAAGGACAGTTGGGCAACCTCTCTTGGGCTACGTCCACATGTTTACAAACCAGTGTATGTGTTTGGATAAGTGGGAAGAACTACTTGGGTCAGGTCAATGGACTTGACATGATTGAATTGGGTTGGTGCCCACTCTATTTATGTTGATATCTGTAACCGTCCTTATGGTTACTTGAATTCTCCTGATGCATGTCTTACAAGTTGTTTAACATGGCGTTGCACTCAAAACTAGCTTTCTGCAAAAAAATTACCTATATCATGCATTGATGTATCTTGAGCCAAAACATGGGTTGCTTGCGAGTACATTCAAAGTACTCATTGGCTTGCCACTGGTTATTTTATTGGCCAGGGAGGAAAAACAGGATATGATGAAGAATACTTCGGTGACGAACATGCAAGCTAGGACGCTTCCCAGTCAGAATGCCTGTAGGGTTAAGGCAGATGGCAGGGGTCCAAGTTATCAACGAAGATTTCCGCTGCGAATTTATACTCGAGGCTCGACCATAACGGTCATAATTTATGTGAGACGGTATGTATGGATGTAAGACTCTTGTTATTCAGTTTCTGGGCGTTCAGTGAGCATTGATCTCTGGGATCACTGTACACGTGCATTCGGTGATCACGACTTATGAGTCGGGGTCCCCACATACATGTTATTGATGTGTACCTTACTAATTCTCGTAGTAGTGCCTGGGTATTTGATACTGGTTCTGTTGCTAATATTTGCAACTCGAAACAGGGACTACGGATTAAGCGAAGATTAGCAAAGGATGAGGTGACGATGCGCGTGGGAAATGGTTCCAAAGTCGATGTGATCGTAGTCGGCATGCTACCTCTACATCTACCTTCAGGATTAGTTTTAGACCTAAATAATTGTTATTTGGTGCCAGCGTTTGTCGGATGTGGGGTTCCAGAAGGCCCTTAAGGTTCGAACATTGGGGTGCGCACGAAGTCTTTTCCTTCCACTGATCTACGCCCTAGCTCTCTAAGATCTCGCGGACGAACTCGACGAACTCGCAACACGGCAAGACACAAGATTTATACTGGTTTGGGCCACCGTTGTGGTGTAATACCCTACTCCAGTGTGGTGGTGGTGGATTGCCTCTTGGGCTGATGATGAACCATACAATGGGAAGAATAGCCTCCTGAGGTTGAGGTGTTCTTGTGCTTGGCTAACTTGTGTGGGTGAGAGTGATCTAAGATCTCGTCGTCCCCCCGCCTATGGTGGTGGCTAGTCCTACTTATAGAGGCTCTGGTCCTCTTCCCAAATCATGAGCGGGAAGGGAGCCAACAATGGCGGGCAAATTTGAAGGGGGGCAGCTAGTACAAGCTATCCTAACAAAAGTGGTCTTTGCCTGCCAAAGGCTCTGGTGGAGACACCGTCTTGGGCTCCATGATGACCTCCGTCTTGCCGTCCTTCTGGTCTTGGTATTGTTGCACCCAAATGGCAACCTTTGCCCGATGCCCCGGTACTCCTCGCCTACGCAGGTTTCCTTAGCACCAAAGAGGAAATAAGGACACTGTGCGCACTGGCGCCCGCTTGGTGTCGATCATCATGGCTCACGTCAAGAGAGCCTCGTGAGGTTCACCTCGCCTTGATATCTCCGCTCCTCGTGAGCCTGCCTGACTAGGCCTATCCGGAGGAGGTCTTGTGTCGTCCGCCTCATGAGGCTTGCCCCTCGCGAGGGCCTTGGATGCCTTGTTGATGAAGATGGGCCGTACGGCCTGCTGGCTTAGCCACGCAGCGGGATGCAGGCAGGCAAGTCTGGGGACCCCCGTTCCTAGGACGCTGACAGTAGTCCCCGGGCCCAAGGCATGCTCGGGCTTGGCTTCGCGGCGAAGCCAAGGGCCAAGTACGGAGCACCGCAGGCCCCAAAAGCCTGCAGCCTCACTTGACGCGTGGCGGCTGATTGGACATGGGCGTCTCCGCTTCCCCATGCTGCCCTTGAATCTATGTGGCTATGCGGCCCCCGCTTCTTACTCAGTTATTCTTCCTTTGCCGCGCCCGACTCTTCCAATCTCCCTGCTTCCTCGAGGCCCTGCTCCGTCCTCCCAATCTGATTGCGCTCCGCTTGCTTCTCCGCCATGGCGTCGAAACAAGCCAAGAAGGGGAAGAAACCTCTGTCCTCGACAACTGCGCCTCCATCCTTCGAGCCGGCGCTCGGCCGGCCCCGGGTGCTCAACAACGAGGCCATGGACAAGGTGCGCCCCATGCTTGCCTCCAGTTTCAACGAGTGGGGAGCAACGGCAGCTTGGCCCGTGTCTCGCACTCGCATGGCTCGGGCAGTCACCGAGGTTCTGATCTTCATTGAGGCCCTCTGGGCTGGCCTAATTCCTCCCTTCTCCGCTTTCTTCAATGCGGTGCTCGAGCACTATCATATGCACATGCTCCATCTCGACCATCAATCTGTGACCCTTCTTGCTGTCTTCGCCTTCTTGTGCGAGGCCATGGTGGGCATAGCTCCTTCCATGGCACTCTTCCGCCACTTCTTCTCGCTGCATCTCAACGGTCCCCGGCAAAGCTCAGGGTGTGTGGGCTTCCAGGCCGTGGCTGCGACGACAGGCGCGGGGATCGACTTCGAGCTTCCTTCATCCACGAGCGAGTTCCGTACTCGATGGGTGTTTGTTGACACCGGTGTGCTCAACCCTCTGCTCCAAGCTCCGGCGGGGCCTGCTATTCCAAACTCCGGCTAGGGTCATCAGAAGATCACGAGCCCCTGCCTTGCCCCCGTCTGGGCCAGGCTGAGGTGGTTGAAGGACCTCGGCATGACTGCGCCCATGGTGGGGAGGGAGTTTGTCAGGCGTCGAGTTGCTCCACTTTAGCGCCACTCCCGCCTGATGTGGGACTTGCTCCGCAGCCAGGACAACATGAGGTTTCAGGAGGAGGTGCTTCCTCTTGCGGCACGGCAAAAGTGCTCACGGTCCTATCAGGTGTCCCCTCTGCCGGATGAGATGCCCAGGAACAGCTGCGTGTTGTACCACTGCGAGAACAAAGTCACATTTGCCGCGAACATGCCTTCCTTTGATGAGTGGGGGCTGCACCCAGTCGGCTTGACGGGGCCTGCGAGAACCCCGTCATCGTGGTCCCCTTCCCTGCGGCCGGTGTCGAGCTCGCCCTAGGTGATGGTGCGGGGTGGCGAGCTCCGACGGGGGCCGGCGGCTCAAGTGCCGAGGAGCACATGATGAACGGTGATCCTGGGGCGTCGTCCTCGGGGGCCTACGACCCCCCTCCTGAGGCGTTGGTTGTTGAGGAGACGCGGCATGCGGCTCCCAAGGCCGAGGCTCTGATACGTCTCCAATGTATCTATAATTTTTGATTGCTCCATGCTATATTATCTACTGTTTTGGGAAATATTAGGCTTTATTATCCACTTTTATATTATTTTTGGGACTAACCTATTAACCGGAGGCCCAGCCCAGATTTGCTGTTTTATGCCTATTTCAGTGTTTCGAAGAAAAGGAATATCAGATGGAGTCGAAACAGAACGAAATCAACTAGAGAAGTTATTTTTGGAACGAAAGCCACCCAATGGACTTGGACCCCACGTCAAGTAAGGAACGAGGAAGCCACGAGGGTGGGGGCGCGCCCACCCCCCTAGGGCGCGCCCCCTACCTCGCGGGGCCCCTGTGGCTCCTCCGACGTTCTTCCTGCACCCATATATATCGTCGTACCCTAAAACTTCTAGAACGGACAATAGATCGGGAGTTCCGCCGCCAGAAGCCTCCGTAGCCACCAAAAGCCAATCTAGACCCGTTCCGGCACCCTGCCGGAGGGGGCAATCATTCTCCGGTGGCCATCTTCATCATCCCGGTGCTCTCCATGACGAGGAGGGAGTAGTTCTCCCTCGGGGTTGAGGGTATGTACTAGTAGCTATGTGTTTGATCTCTCTCTCTCTCTCTCGTGTTCTTGAGGTGATACGATCTTGATGTATCGCGAGCTTTGCTATTATATTTGGATCCTATGATGTTTCTTCCCCCTCTACTCTCTTGTAATGAATTGAGTTTCCCCTTTGGAGTTATCTTATCGGATTGAGTCTTTAAAGATTTGAGAACACTTGATGTATGTCTTGCCGTGGATATCTGTGGTACAATGGGATATCACGTGATTCAATTGATGTATGTTTTGGTGATCAACTTGCGGGTTCCGCCCATGAACCTATGCATAGGGGTTGGCACACGTTTTCGTCGTGATTCTCTGGTAGAAACTTTGGGGGTACTCTTTGAGGTCCTTTGTGTTGGTTAAATAGATGAATCTGAGATTGTGTGACGCATATCATATAATCATACCCACGGATACTTGAGGTGACATTGGAGTATCTAGGTGACATTAGGGTTTTGGTTGATTTGTGTCTTAAGGTGTTATTCTAGTACGAACTCTAGGGCTATTTGTGACACTTATAGGAATAGCCCAACGGATTGATTGGAAAGAATAACTTTGAGGTGGTTTCGTACCCTACCATAATATCTTCATTCATTCTCCGCATTAGTGACTTTGGAGTGACTCTTTGTTGCATGTTGAGGGATAGTTATGTGATCCAATTATGTTAGTATTGTTGAGGGAACTTACACTAGCGAAAGTATGAACCCTAGGCCTTATTTCCTAGCATTGCAATACCGTTTACGCTCACTTTTATCATTAGTTACCTTGCTGTTTTTATAATTTCAGATTACAAAAACTATTATCTACTATGCATATTGCACTTGTATCACCATCTCTTCGCCGAACTAGTACACCTATACAATTTACCATTGTATTGGGTGTGTTGGGGACACAAGAGACTCTTTGTTATTTGGTTGCAGGGTTGCTTGAGAGAGACCATCTTCATCCTACGCCTCCTACGGATTGATAAACCTTAGGTCATCCACTTGAGGGAAATTTGCTACTGTCCTATAAACCTCTGCACTTGGAAGCCCAACAACGTCTACAAGAAGAATGTTGTGTAGTAGACATCAAGCTCTTTTCTGGCGCCGTTGCCGGGGAGGTTAGCGCTTGAAGGTATATCTTTAGATCTTGCAATCGAGTCTTTTAGTTTCTTGTTTTATCACTAGTTTAGTTTATAAAATAAAACTATAAAAAAATGGAATTGAGTTTGTCTCATACGCTTCACCTTTTTAATATTTTTTGTAAGTATGATGGAAAGGAAAATTGTGCTCCAATGCTAGAAGAAGAATTACATAGAATGCTTGGCATAAAATATGTGAATGATGAGCATGATTGCAATGTTGTTAGTACGAATTCTTTGAATATCCATGACACTAATGATGATTGCACTAGTTATGATGAAAATGTCTCCTATAAACATGTCAATTTTTGTGGAGTGCATTGGGTTTGTAAGTACACACCAAATAGGGAAGATAGATATTGCAAGAGGCATAAGTACTTAGAAACTAAATTGTTGCAAGAAAGTCTTGATGATTGTGCTGAAAAATTCAATATTTTTCGCGCCCCTTGTGAACTTTGCAATGAACACGGTCATTTAAAGCTCTAATGCTATTTGTTTCATGATCAAGTCGTGTCCAAACATTGTGATAATTTGATTACCCTTGAGCATCATAAAGAGCTTAGCCTTCTTTTGGGTTATGAAGAAATGAAACGTATAACTGAGGGTATTCCAAAATTTAATCTTGATAGAGTTCTTCATTTTGATCTAGAGGAAATTTATATGTATTGTGCGGTGAATTGTATTGAAAATCCTTATATTGCCAACTACATAAAGAAAACAAAACAAATAGAAGATGAAGAGAATACTAATTAAAGGGAAGAGACTTCCCAATACCCTCCTATTATTTCTTATGATGAATCGGGTAACGAAGAAGAGCCTCCTATTCAACCAATCTCATTAATAAGGAGCTCCAAAAAGAGGATTGAACCCACACATGATGTGGTGAAGAAGAAGAAAATAAAAAGGAAGAGAGGTAAAAAGATATCTCTTCCAAATAATGCTGCTCCAATTACTATTGTGCCTCATGAAAATATAATTGTGGAAGATAATGATACTTCTTATGATATTGAAAATCTTTTTGGCACTTGCTTGGAAGAATATGATAATTTCTATACTATTGGTGCTATTCATACAATTAATTATGAGAGTGATTATGCTTATGATATGAAAAGGCCCAAGCTTGGGGATGCTATGTTTGATTAAGATGATGTTTTTGAGAATATATTTTCTGCAATTAATGTTTGTCCCAAGCTTGGGATGCTATGTTTATTAATGATGATATTTTTAGTCTTCCAAGTTTTGATATGCAAAGTTGTTATGATAAGAACAAAGTTGCTACTTATGATGATTATTGTGATGAAACTTATGCTATAAAGAGTAGTGATGATTATATTTATAAAACTTGTCATGATTATGAGTACCCTTTCTCTGAACATTACTCTTTTAATGTGGAAACAATTTATAGTATTCAAGTCTCTTATGATACTCCCACTATTCCGACTGAGAAGAAATTTGCTTATGTGGAGAGTAGTAAAAATTCTATGCTTGTAGATCATGAAAAGAATGCTTTAGGTGATGGTTATATTGTTGAATTCATTCATGATGCTACTGAAAATTATTATGAGGGAGGAACATATGCTTGTAGGAATTGCAATAATTTCAAGTTTCCTCTCTATGTGCGTAAAGTTTTGAAGTTATGCTTGTTTTACCTTCCTATGCAAGTTGATTCTTGTTTCCATAAGTTGTTTGCTCACAAAATCCCTATGCATAGGGAGTGGGTTATACTTAAATGTGCTAGTCATATTCTTCATGATGCTCTCTTTATGTTACAAATCTTATCTTTTATATGAGCATCATTGAAATCATCGTGCCTAGCTAGGGGCGTTAAACGATAGCGCTTGTTGGAAGGCAACCCAACTTTATTTTAGTTTGTTGCTTTTTGTTCATGTTTAGTAATAAATAATTCATCTAGCCTCTGTTTAGATGTTGTTTTATGCTTTTAATTAGTGTTTGTGCCAAGTAGAACCTTTGGGAAGACTTGGGGAAAGTCTTGTTGATCATAATGTCAAAAACAGAAATTTTAGCGCTCACGAGAACTGATGCCATTTTTATTTGGAGAGTGCTATTTAGTTAATTATTTTCGCAGATGATTAATAGATAAATTTCTCAGGTCCAGCAATTTATTTGAGAATTTTATGAGTTACAGAAGTATACGTTTGATCCAGATTACTACAGACTGTTCTGTTTTTGACAGATTCTGTTTTCGATGTGTTGTTTGCTTATTTTGATGAATCTATGGCTAGTAAAATAGTTTATAAACCATAGAGAAGTTGGAATACAGTAGGTTTAACACAAATATAAATAAATAATGAGTTCATTACAGTACCTTGAAGTGGTGATTTATTTTCTTGTACTAACGGAGCTTACGAGTTTTCTACTTTAAGTTTTGTGCTGCGAAGTTTTCAAGTTTTGGGTAAGGATTCGATGGACTATGGAACAAGGAGTGGTAAGAGCCTAAGCTTGGGGATTCCCAAGGCACCCCAAGGTAATATTCAAGGACAACCAAGAGCCTAAGCTTGGGGATTCCCCGGAAGGCATCCCCTCCTTCGTCTTCGTTCATCGGTAACTTTACTTGGAGCTATATTTTTATTCGCCGCATGATATGTGTTTTGCTTGGAGCGTCAATTTATTTTGCTTTGCTTGCTGTTTGAATAGAATAACAAGATCTGAAATTATTAAATGTTAGAGAGTCTTCACATAGTTGCATAATTATTCGACTACTCATTGATCTTCACTTATATCTTTCGGAGTAGTTTGTCATTTGCTCTAGTGCTTCACTTATATCTTTTAGAGCATGGTGGTAGTTTTATTTTGAAAAAATAGATGAACTCTCATACTTCACTTGTATCATTCTGAGAGTCTTAAATAGCATGGTAATTTGCTTAAAATCCTAATATGCTAGGTATTCAAGAATAATAAAACTTTCTTATGAGTGTGTTGAATACTATGAGAAGTTTGATGCTTGATAATTGTTTTGAGATATGAGGATGGTGATATTAGAGTCATGCTAGTTGAGTGGTTATGAATTTGAGAAATACTTGTGTTGAAGTTTGTGATTCCCATAGCATGCACGTATGGTGAACCGTTATGTGATGAAGTCGGAGCATGATTAATTTATTGATTGTCTTCCTTATGAGTGGCGGTCGGGGATGAGCGATGGTATTTTCCTACCAATCTACCCCCCTAGGAGCATGAGCGTAGTACTTTGTTTCGGTAACTAATAGATTTTTGCAATAAGTATGTGAGTTCTTTATGACTAATGTTGAGTCCATGGATTATATGCACTCTCACCCTTCCACCATTGCTAGCCTCTCTAGTACCGTGCAACTTTCGCCTGTACCATACACCCACCATATACCTTCCTCAAAACAGCCACCATACCTACCTATTATGGCATTTCCATAGCCATTCCGAGATATATTGCCATGCAACTTTCCACCATTCCGTTCATCATGACACATTCATCATTGTCATATTGCTTAGCATGATCATGTAGTTGACATAGTATTTGTGGCAAAGCCACTGTTCATGATTCTTTCATACTTGTCACTCTTGATTCATTGCATATCCCGGTACACCGCCGGAGGCATTCATATAGAGTCATATCTTGTTCTAAGTATCGAGCTGTAATTCTTGAGTTGTAAGAAAAATAAAAGTGTGATGATCATCATTATTAGAGCATTGTCCCAGTGAGGAAAGGATGATGGCGACTATGATTCCCCCACAAGTCGGGATGAGACTCCAGACGAAAACAAAAAAAATAAAAGAGGCCAAAGAAGCCCAAATAACAAAAAGAGAAAAGAGGCCATAAAAAAGAGAAAGGCCAAAAAAATGAGAGAAAAAGAGAGAAGGGGCAATGCTACTATCCTTTTACCACACTTGTGCTTCAAAGTAGCACCATGATCTTCATGATAGAGAGTCTCCTATGTTGTCACTTTCATATACTAGTGGGAATCTTTCATTATAGAACTTGGCTTGTATATTCCAATGATGGGCTTCCTCAAACTGCCCTAGGTCTTCATGAGCAAGCGAGTTGGATGCACACCCACTAGTTTCTTTTGTTGAGCTTTCATATACTTATAGCTCTAGTGCATCCGTTGCATGGCAATCCCTACTCACTCACATTGATATCTACTGATGGGCATTTCCATAGCCCGTTGATACGCCTAGTCGATGTGAGACTATCTTCTCCCTTTTTGTCTTCTCCACAACCACCATTCTATTCCACCTATAGTGCTATATCCATGGCTCACGCTCATGTATTGTGTGAAGATAGAAAAAGTTTGAGAACATCAAAAGTACAAAACAATTGCTTGGCTTGTCATCGGGGTTGTGCATGATTTAAATACTTCGTGTGGTGAAGATAGATCATAGCTTGACTATATGATTTTGTAGGGATAGCTTTATTTGGCCATGATATTTTGAGAAGACATAATTGCTTTATTAGTATGCTTGAGGTATTATTATTTTTATGTCAATATGAACTTTTGTCTTGAATCTTTCGGATCTGAATATTCATATCACAAGTAAGAAGGATTACATTGAAATTATGCCAACTAGCATTCCACGTCAAAAATTATCTTTTTATCATTTACCTACTCGAGGACGAGCAGGAATTAAGCTTGGGGATGCTTGATACGTCTCCAACATATCTATAATTTTTGATTGCTCCATGCTATATTATCTACTATTTTGGGAAATATTGGGCTTCATCATCCACTTTTATATTATTTTTGGGACTAACCTATTAACCGGAGGCCCAGCCCAGATTTGCTATTTTATGCCTATTTCAGTGTTTCGAAGAAAAGGAATATCAGACGGAGTCAAAACGGAACGAAATCAACTAGAGAAGTTATTTTTGGAACGAAAGCCACCCGATGGACTTGGACCCCACGTCAAGGAAGGAATGAGGAAGCCACGAGGGTGGGGGGCGCACCCACCCCCTAGGGCGCGCCCCCTGCCTCCTGGGGCCCCCGTGGCTCCTCCGACGTACTTCCTGCACCCATATATATCGTCATACCCTAAAACTTCCAGAACGGACAATAGATCGGGGGTTCCGCCACCAGAAGCCTCCGTAGCCACCAAAATCCAATCTAGACCCGTTCCGGCACCCTGCCGGAGGGGGCAATCCTTCTCCGGTGGCCATCTTCATCATCCCGGTGCTCTCCATGACGAGGAGGGAGTAGTTCTCCCTCGGGGCTGAGGGTATGTACCTGTAGCTATGTGTTTGATCTCTCTCTCTCTCTCGTGTTCTTGAGGTGATACGATCTTGATGTATCGCGAGCTTTTCTATTATATTTGGATCCTATGATGTTTCTTCCCCCCTCTACTCTCTTGTAATGAATTGAGTTTCCCCTTTGGAGTTATCTTATCGGATTGACTCTTTAAAGATTTGAGAACACTTGATGTATGTCTTGTCGTGGATATCTGTGGTGACAATCGGATATCACGTGATTCACTTGATGTATGTTTTGGTGATCAACTTGCGGGTTCCGCCCATGAACCTATGCATAGGGGTTGGCACACGTTTTTGTCGTGATTCTCCGGTAGAAACTTTGGGGCACTCTTTGAGGTCCTTTGTGTTGGTTGAATAGATGAATCTGAGATTTTGTGACGCATATCGTATAATCATACCCACGGATACTTGAGGTGACATTGGAGTATCTAGGTGACATTAGGGTTTTGGTTGATTTGTGCCTTAAGGTGTTATTCTAGTACGAACTCTAGGGCTGTTTGTGACACTTATAGGAATAGCCCAACGGATTGATTGGAAATAATAACTTTGAGGTGGTTTCGTACCCTACCATAATATCTTCATTCGTTCTCTGCTATTAGTGACTTTGGAGTGACTCTTTGTTGCATGTTGAGGGATAGTTATTTGAACCAATTATGTTAGTATTGTTGAGGGAACTTACACTAGCGAAAGTATGAACCCTAGGCCTTATTTCCTAGCATTGCAATACCGTTTACGCTCACTTTTATCATTAGTTACCTTGCTGTTTTTATAATTTCAGATTACAAAAACTATTATCTACTATGCATATTGCACTTGTATCACCATCTCTTCGCCAAACTAGTGCACCTATACAATTTACCATTGTATTGGGTGTGTTGGGGACACAAGAGACTCTTTGTTATTTGGTTGCAGGGTTGCTTGAGAGAGACCATCTTCATCCTACGCCTCCTATGGATTGATAAACCTTAGGTCATCCACTTGAGGGAAATTTGCTACTGTCCTACAAACCTCTGCACTTGGAGGCCCAACAACGTCTACAAGAAGAAGGTTGTGTAGTAGACATCAGGCTCCAGGAGCCTCGGGAGGTTGCAATGAGAGGGCGCAGGGCTGTTCGCCACGATCGGGCCCCTTTGAAGCCATCCCTCTTGGTTCTTCTTCGGCTCTGCCGCGCACCGGCCGTCACGTCCAGCGCTTTGGTCGTCTTTGTGTGGACTTCGAGGAGCTCGGCAAGAGGAAGGGATCCACCAGTGGAAGCAATATCTTTGGGCCATTGAAGCGACAGAAGTACATCGCCATTGACGCGTGAGTATCTTATTGTCGTGTCTTCTTGCGTGTGGTCTTCTTATTCTGACGTCTTTCTTTCAGGGCTTCTTCCGTTGAAGCTGTTGCGTCTTCCGAGAGGCTGCCTCCTCCTTCATCAACTTCCCCATCAACCTTGAGCGTTCCTGGCATGCCTGCCGCCCTTGGAGCAGGGTCGGTCGGGGGAGCGTCCTCACCTTCGTGGCGCGCTGAGTCCGCGGTTCGGCCACCCCTCCCCCGTGGCCTGGTGTGGAGCTCGGCGGGCGTGCCCAAGACTCCTCCCTTGCTCATGAACAGCCGCTGGTTGACCTCGATCATTGGTTCCTCTTCAAGCGGCGAGCCCCTATTAGCTTGGGCTCCTCGTGAGGACGGGCTGACATCAGGCGCGGCGCCAGCCCCAGCCCCCCGCTGGGAGGTGGCGCGCCACTTGATGCCCCACCCGCTGCCCCCGAGGTGGAGCACGAGGGGGTAGAGCGTTCGAGCTCGAGCGCGGGTGGAGCGTGGTTCGTCATGAGCTCTTCCAGGAGGCAATGGGCACGATGAGCCGCCATGGTGAAGAGCTTGCCGATGTCGATTCGCGTCTTGAGGCTAAAGGTCTCCGGCTGGTGGAGGAGCGGCGCAAGCTGAAGGTGGCCATCAACCTCGGTCGCTACCAGCGCGACCTCAAGAATGCGAAGGCCGAGGCATCCCTCAAGATCACCCATGAAGCCTGCTCGCGAGCCTTGGAAGAGGCTCGCGAGGCCGATCGCCCTCGCGAGGTAGCAGAAGAGCGCGCGCGGGGGCTCCGGGCCTGGAGCATCCCTCGAGCAGCGGGTGGAGGCGTGTGGGGCCGCTCTTGCATCGCTGAGGGGGACGCCCTCGGAGGAAGAGGAGGTCCAGAAGCGCGAGGAGACGCTGGCCCTAGAAGCCGTGGAGCGCAGCCTCGAGCTCGAGCAACTGGAGACGAGGGAGCGTCAAGTTGCTCAGGCAGAAGACGCCGTCGGGGCCCACGAGGCCGGAGTCGAGGAGGAGATCAATCGCCGGGTGGCCGAGGTTCACGCAGATCTGGAGGGCATGTACGACTCGAAGCTGAAGCTCGCGGGTCTGGAGGATGTGGGCAGAGCCGCCGCCCTCAAGCCTAGGCTGGATGAGGCCGAGAGGCGTGCGGAGGCCACAGCCGCCGCCCTGGTTACGGCGCAGGCAGACTTGGCCTCCGCCCGCGCCGAGCTGCTTTCTCTCCGGAACCGGGTAGAAGGTGCCGAGGCCGTCGCACAGCAAAATAGGGAGGAGGTGCTCTAGCGCCAGACGCTGGAGCGCGAGCATGCTCCTATGCTTCAAGGCCTCCGGAACAGGGCCAACACCGCCCTGGGTTATATCTGCGACGAGAATGCTCCGGCCCCGCACTTGAACGACTATGCCAGCCACCTGACCTTCTTTATCGAGGTGGTGACGCGCCTGGAGGCTCGATCTGCCTGAGCTCGCTAGCTTGTGGAGGAAAGGGGTCATGGCCTGCTTGAACGCGCCTTCTCCCGTGTCTTCAGCCACCTTCTGAATGCCGACCCCAACTTTGACTTCGACGCCGCCATTGCCCCCGTACCCACGGCTGTTCGGGGAAACCTGGCGCGTTGGGTAGAGGACCATGGGGACGCATTGGTCAGGGCCATCACCTCGGAGGATGAAGCGGTGGTGGTCGTCGCAAACGAAGGCGACGTGGTTGACGACGGCGATGGGGGCGTTGCCGATGGCGGCGACGACGCCAACGAAGATGATGACGACGAGAGTGACGCGTCCACGGGTGATGTAGCGAGTGATATTTCTGGATGATCCCCTGTTCTCCTGTTGTTTCATCCTGCACGTAGAACTCGGGCGTGGCCCTGGAAGACTTGTAAGAGCATTTTGAGAGGGGGATCCCCTCATGTAAGAAAATTGCAGTTTTTACTTTCCCATGCGATGTGGGTATGTGTCCTCGTGAACTCGTGAGGCCGGGGGCGAGCTTCCCGTCATGGTTTACCTTAGTCAGCACCAGCTCCGGGCTGGGTCATGAAGCGACGAGCTTCTGAGAATCCTGTGGAGCCTATCGCTCCGTCTGAGGGGGGGCCCTCAAGAGGTGAGTGCCAACCGCAGCGCTGGCGCGTGCTTGACTAGTGTGCGCCTTGCGCAGTCCGGGTCGCGAGGAGCTTGTGAGGGAATGGCGATGGACATGAGTCCCAAACCAAACCAGATCCAGAAGGCGGGAAATAGCTCTAACGAGAAAAGGCACCCCCCGCGCGCATCGATAAAAATTCAGCTTCAACTTAAATCCAGATCCAGAAAGCAAAGCCATAGAAAAATAGATCCAAAGCAAAAGGTCGCGTCCGGCACCTAGCCTAGTCTTCAGGTCTTCAAGTCTTCTCACCAGCGCGGAGTTAAGTGCTGCCACTAGGTGTGGGAGGGAGCCCCAGGGCCTGAGGCCAGCGCTCCTGAGACTCTGGGGCGTGTACAGCCCCAACTCATTATTACATGAGAGTGTCACGGGCGGCGAGCTTCACAGGAACAGGGCCTTCTTCACAGGAACCGGCCTTGCTTCATATCACCAGACGAGGGCCCCGCCTTGCGCCGCCCTTGACCTCCTCTGTGCCGACCGGTCACTAGGACGACACAAAGGAGGGAAAGGGGACGCCAGCGGTTCCCTCGGCGACCATAGGTCCTCTGTCGGGGAAGGGTCGTCGAAGCCTCCCGGCAGAGGGCCTACCTCCGGGTATCCCCTGGCCTTGTACGCTTTGGGGAGGGGCCTGCCTCCCGGCCCCTCTCCTGCAGCCCCCAACGCGATCCTCCCGCTGCCAGGGGGGCTGTCGAGCTAGGGGCCGCCTGCTGCTGCGGTGACCTGCTCCTCCTGCGACTCATGGTTAGCGTAAGCTTGCTCCTGGGGGTTAGGGGTACCCTGTAGTGGTCGTCGCACGCGTAGTCGTGGTGGTTCCCCGGCAGCTCCTGGATGGCCTCGACTCCTAGCGTCCCTTCTTCCCAATCTCCTCCAACGAACGAGTAGGGGTCGTCCTCCGGCGTGTACTCCTGGTCCGTCATGCGGGGCACGTAGGATTCTGGGGCTGTTACCCCAAACACCTCGCCATGGTGCCCCACACTCCATGTCGCCCGGCCCAGCGTGACATCCTGGGAGTGATAGCGCGGCATCCCACTCGGGCCATGGAAGACAAGCTTGTGCCCATGCTTGTCGCATGCGATACGGGGGTGGTAGAGCCCCCGGCGTCGTCGGCCATGCTGGTGTTGACGAAGCCCCCTGGCGCGCCTGATGGTGCGTGGCGGTGGCGTGGCCCGCCGAGAATCCCCGTAGCATCCTGAGGAGAATGTCGGATGTGGGGTTCTGGCATACCCTTAAGGTTCGAACACTGGGGTGCATGCGAAGTCTTTCCTTCCTACCGATCTACGCCCTAGCTCGCTAAGATATCGCGGACGAACTCGACGAAATCGCAACACAGAAAGACACGAGGTTTATACTGGTTCGGGCCACCGTTGTGGTGTAATATCCTACTCCAGTGTGGTGGTGGTGGATTGCCTCTAGGGCAGATGATGAACAGTACAAGGGAAGAACAGCCTCCTGAGGTTGAGGTGTTCTTGTGAGTAGGATCTTGATCGGGTTGGATCAAGCTAAGATGAGATGCCTCTACTATGGTGGCTAGCTCTACTTATATAGGCCCTGGTCCTCTTCCCAAATATTGAGCGGGAAGGGAGCCAACAACGGCGGGCAAATTTGAAGGGGGCCAGCTAGTACAAGCTATCCTGACAAAAGTGGTCTTCGCGTGCGAAAAGCTCTGGCAGTGACGCCGTCTTGGGCTCCACGATGACCTCCGTCTTGCCGTCCTCCTGGCCTTGGTCTTGTTGCACCAATATAGCAACCTTTGTCTGATGCCTCGGTACTCTTCGCCTGCGCTGGCCTCCTTAGCACCAAAGAGGAAATAAGGACGTTGTGGGCGCTGGCGCCCACATGGCGCCCGCCTGGTATCGTGCGTCATGGCTCACGTCATGAGGGCCTCATGAGGTTTGCCCCGCCTTGATATCTCCGCTCCTCGTGATCCTGCTTGGCTAGGCTACTCCAGAGGAGGTCTTGCGCTGTCTGCCTCGCGAGGCTTGGACCCTCACGAGGGCCTTGGATGCCTTATTGATGAAGATGGGCCGTATGGCCTGCTGGCTTACCCACGCCGTGGGCCGCGGGCAGGCAAGTCTGGGGACCCCCGTTCCCAGAACACCGACAGTAGCCCCCGGGCCCAAGGTGCGCTCGGGCTTGGCTTCGCGGCAAAGCCAAGGGCCAAGTACGGAGTGCCATGGGCCCCAAAAGCCTGCAGCCTCGATTGACGCGTGGTGGTTGATTGGACGTGGGCGTCTCCGCTTCCCCAGCTGCCCTTGAATCCACCAGGCAATGCGGCCCCGCCTCTTACACAGTTATTCTTCCATCGCCACGCCCGGCTCTTCCAATCTCCCTGCTACCTCCATGCCCTGCTCTGCCTTCTCAATCCGACCTGTGCTCCGCCCGCTTCACCGCCATGGTGCCGAAACAAGCCGAAAAGGGGAAGAAACCTCTATCCTCGCCAACTGCGCCTCCATCCTTTGAGCCGGTGCTCGGCCGGCCTCGGGTGCTCAACGACGAGGCCATGGACAAGGTGCGCCCCATGCTTGCCTCTAGTTTCAACGAGTGGGGAGATACGCCGGCATGGACCGCATCTCGCACCAGCCTAGCTCGGGCAGTTACCGAGGTTCCGATCTTCATTGATGCCCTCTGGGCTGGCCTGATTCCTCCCTTCTACGCCTTCTGCAACGCGGTGCTCGAGCACTATCAGATCCACATGCTCCATCTCGATCCTCAGGCTGTGACCCTTTTCGCCGTCTTCGCCTTCGTGTGCGAGTCCATGGTGGGCATCGCCCCCTCCGTTGCACTCCTCCGCCACTTCTTCTCGTTGCATCTCACCGGTCCCCGGCAGAGCTCAGGGCGTGTGGATTTCCAGGCCGTGGCTGCGAAGGCAGGCGCGGGGATCGACTTCGAGCTCCCTTCATCCAGGAGCAAGTTCCGTACACGATGGGTATTTGTTGACGCAGGCGTGCTCAACCCTCTACTCCAAGCTCCGGTGGGGCTTGCTATTCCAAACTCCGGCTGGGGTCATCAGAAGCTCACGAGCCCCTGCCTTGCCCCCGTCTGGGCCAGGCTGAGGTGGTTGAAGGACCTTGGCGTGACTGCGCCCATGGTGGTGAGGGAGTTCGGCAGGCGTCGAGTTGCTCCACTCCAGCACCATTCTCGCCCGATGTGGAACTTGCTCAGCAGACATGACAACATGAGGTTTCAGGAGGAGGGGCTTCCTCTCGCTACGCGGCAGATAGTGCTCACGATCCTATCAGGTGTCCCTCTGCCAGACGAGATGCCTAGGAACAGCTGCATGTTGTAACGCTACGAGAACAAAGTCACATTTGCCGCGAACATGCCTTCCTTTGATGAGTGGGGGCTGCGCCCAGTCGGCTTGTTGGGGCCCCGCGAGAATCCTATCATCGTGGTCCCCTTCTTCGTCACCGGTGCCGGGCTCGCCCCAGGTGACGGTGCGGGGGAGCGAGCTGCGGCGGGGGACGGCGGCTCAGGTGCTGAGGAGCACATGTCGAGTGGTGATCCGGGGGCGTCGTCCTCGGGGGCCTGCGACCACCCTCCTGAGGCGTCAGTTGCCAAGGAGATGCAGCATGCGACTCCCAAGGTTGAGGCTCCAGGAGCCTCGGGAGGTCGCAGTGGGAAAGAGCTAGGCTGTTCGCCTCAGCCAGGCTCCCCTGAGGCCATCCCTCTTGGGTCTTCTTCGGCTCCGCTGTGCACCGGCTGTCACGTCCAGCGCTTCGGTCGCCTTTGTGTGGACTTCGAGGAGCTCCGCAAGAGGAAGGGATCCCCCAGCGGCATCAACATCTTTGGGTCGTTGAAGCGACGAAAGTACATCGCTATTGACGCGTAAGTACCTTGTCGTCGTGGCTTTTGCGTGTGGTCTTCTTATCCTGACGCCTGTCCTCCAGGGATCCTTCTGCTGAAGTTGTTGCGTCTCCCGAGAGGCGGCCTCCTCCTTCATCAACTCCCCCGTCGGCATTGAGCGTTCCTGGCCTGCTTGCTGCCCCTAGAGCAGGGTCGGTCGGAGGAGCATGCCCGCCTTCGGGACGTGCTGAGTCCGTGGTTTGGCCGCCCCTCGCCAACGGTCTGGCATCGAGCTTGGCGGGCGTGCCCAAGACTCCTCCTCTGCTCATGAGCAGTCGCTGGCTGACCTTGGTCTTTGGTCCTCTTCAAGCAGTGAGCCTCGATTAGCTTGGGCTCCTCGCGAGGATGGGCTGACGTCAAGCACGGCTCCGGCCCCCAGCCCCCATTCGGGAAGTGGCGCGCCACTTGATGCTCCACCCGCCGCCCCTGAGGTGGAGGACGAGGCGGGTCGAGCGTTCGAGCTCAAGCGCGGGCGCTACGTAGTCCGTCACGAGCTCTTCTAGGAGGCGATGGGCGCGATGTGCTGCCTTGGTGAAGATCTTGCTGGTGTCAACTTGCGTCTTGAGGCTAAATGTCTTCGGTTGGTGGAGGAGCGGCGCAAGCTGCGAGTGGTCATCAACCTTGGTTGCTATTAGCGCAACCTCGAGAACGCAAAGGTCGAGGCATCCCTCAAGATTGCCAATGAGGCCCGCTCGTGAGCTTTGGAAGAAGCTCTCGAGGCCGATCGCCGCTGCGAGGCTGTGGAGGAGCGCGCGTGGGGGCTTCACGCCTGGAGCGCGTCCCTTGAGCAGCAGGTGGAGGCGCGCGGGGCCGCTCTTGCATCGCTGAGGGGGACGCCTGCGGAGGAAGAGGAGGTCCAACAGTACGAGGAGACACTGGCCCTTGAAGTCGTGGAACGCAGCCTCGAGCTCGAGCGACTGGAGACAAGGGAGCGTCAAGTCGCTTAAGCAGTAGATGCCATCGGGGCCCGCGAGGCCGGAGTCGAGGAGGAGGTCAATCATCGGGTGGCCGAGGTTCGCGCAGATCTGGAGGGAAGGTACAAATTGAAGCTGAAGCTTGCCAGTCTAGAGGGTGCGGGCAGGGCCGCCGCCCTCGGGCCTAGGTTGGACGAGGCCGAGAGGCATGCGGAGGCCACAGCCGCCGCTCTGGTTACGGCGCAGGCGGACTTGGCCTCTGCCCGCGCCGAGCTGCTTTCCCTCCGGAGATGAGTTGATGACGCTGAGGCCGTCGCACGGCAAAACAGGAAGGAAGTGCTCCAACGCCGAACGCTGGAGCGCGAGCATGCTCCTATGCTTCAAGACCTTCGGAACAAGGCTAACACCGCCCTGGGTTACATCTGCGACGAAAATGCCCCGACCCCTCACTTGAATGACTACGCCAGCCACCTGACCTTCTTCACCGAGGTGGTGACGCGCCTGGAGGCTCACTCTGCCAGAGCTCGACAGCTTGTGGAGGAGAGGATTCGGGGCCTGCTTCAGCGCGCCTTCTCCCATGTCTTCAGCCACCTTCTGAATGCCGAACCCAACTTCGACTTCGACGTCGCAATTTCCCCCGTACCCACGGCCGTCCAGGGCGACCTAGCGCGTTGGGTAGAGGACAATGTCGATGCGTTGGTCAGGGCCTTCACCTAGGAGGATGACGCGGTGGTGGTCGTCGCAGATGAAGATGACAACGACGCAAGTGACGCGTCCGTGGGTGATGTAGTGAGTGATATCTCTGGCTAATCCCATGTTCGCATGTTGTTTCATCCTGCACGCAAAACTCGGGTGTGGCCCATGGAAGACTTTGTAAGATCATTTTGAGAGGGGAGCCCCTCATGTAAGCAAATTGCAGTTTTCACTTTCATATGCGATGTGGGTATGTGTCCTCGTGAACTCATGAAGCTGGGGGTGAGCTCCCCGACGTGGTTTACCTTAGCCAGCGCCAGCTTAGGGCTGGGTCGTGAGGCGATGAGTTCCTGAGAATCCTACGAAGCTTATTGCCCCGTTTGAGGGGGCCCCGTAAGAGGTGTGCACCAGGCGCAGTGCTAGCGCGTGCTTGACGAGCGTGCGCTTTGCGCGGTCCGGCTCGCGAGGAGCTTTGCGAGGGAAAGGCGATGGACATGAGTCCCAAACCAAACGAGATCCAGAAGGCAAGAAACGGCTCGAACAAGAAAAGGCACCCCCCGCGCGCATCGATAAAAATTCAGCTTCAACTTAAGTCCAGATCCAGAAAGCAAAGCCACAGAAAGAGAGATCCAAAGCAAAAGGCCGCGTCCGGCACCTAGTCTAGTCTTCAGGTCTTCAAGTCTTCTCACTAATGCGGAGCTAAGTGCTGCCACTAGGTGTGGGAGGGAGCCCCAGGGCCTGAGGCCGACGCTCCTGAGACTCCGGGGCGTGGATAGCCCCAACTCATTATTACATGAGAGTGTCACGGGCGGCGAGCTTCACAGGCACCGGGCCTTCTTCATAGGTACCGGCCTTGCTTCATATCGCCAGACGAGGGCCCCGCCTTTGCCACCCTCGACCTCCTTTGAGCCGACCGGCCATCAGGATGACACAAAAGAGGGAAAGGGGACGCCAACAGTTCCCTCGGCGACTATGGGTCCTCTGTCGGGGGAAGGGTTGTCGAAGCCACCCCGGCAGAGGGCCTACCTCCCTGTGTCCCCTGGTTTTGCGTTCCTTGGGGGGCTTGCTCCTGGCTCTCTCCCGGCGGCCCCCACCGTGTCTCCCTTGTTGGAACGGGAGTCGTCGTGCCAGGGTCGTTGATCGATGCTGCAACCTGATTCATCGGCAGCCCATGGTTAGCATAAGCCTGTTCCTGAGAGATTAGCGGTACCCTGTAGTTGCTGTTGTCGGCGCGATCGTTGTGGTTCTCCATTGGTTCTTGGAAGGCTTCGACTCCTAGCACCCCCTCTCCCCAATCTTCTCCAATGAACAAGCCAGGGTCGTCCTCTGGTGCGTACCCTTCGTCCATCATGCGGGGCACGTAGGCTTCCGGGGCCGTCACCCTGAACACCTCGACGTGGTGCCCCATGCTCCATGTTGCTCGGCCCATTGTGGCGCCCTGGGGATAAGAGCACGGCATCCGGCTGGGACCATGGGGGTGATGCTTGCGCCCGCGCCTGCCGCGGCCGGCATGGGGGAGTCGGAGCCCCCTACGCCGCTGGTCGTGCTGATGTTGATGAAGCCCCCGGGCATAGTTGATGGCGCGCGGATGTGGTGAGGTTCGCCGCGCGGCCCTGCAGTGGCCTGGGGAGGAAGTCGATAGCTGAAGGGTGGTGCTCCCGACGCTGCTGCATCCAGCAGCTCGGCAATACGCTACAGCAGTGTGCCCCGACCGCTTTCCATCAGCCTGCACCGCAGCAGCTCCCTTGCCACGGTGAGAGCTGCCCGCATGTTTGCTTGCTCCCACCGTGAGTGCGGCGCCGTTGCTGCAGCATGGCTCGCCGCTCTTGCGGCGGCCCGTACCTGCCGTGGGGTGAGGGTGGATGACGCCTGGCCATGCTGCCTGCGCCCGACGGAGTTTGGAGGCACCCGTGCCATCTGGAGTGCAGGGTCGAGACCTTCATGGGCAGGCGGCGCTGCTCGGGCTGGCCAGGCTGCCTAGCGGTCGGAGCCGGCCCTTGAGTCGCCGGACATCGTGCCTGAGGAGCGTCGATGAGCTGGCCGATGGAGGAGGAGCTCCGGCGCACCCCTACCTAGCACGCCAAATGTCGGATGTGGGGTTCTGGCATACCCATAAGGTTCGAACACTGCGGTGCGCGCGAAGTCTTTCCTTCCTACCGATCTACGCCCTAGCTCGCTAAGTTCTCGCAGATGAACTCGACGAACTCCCAACACAGAAAGACACGAGGTTTATACTGGTTCGGGCCATCGTTGTGGTGTAATACCCTACTCCAGTGTGGTGGTGGTGGATTGCCTCTAGGGCAAATGATGAACAGTACAAGGGAAGAACAACCTCCTGAGGTTGAGGTGTTCTTATGAGTAGGCTCTCGATCGGGTTGGATCAAGCTAAGATGAGATGCCTCTACTATGGTGGCTAGCTCTACTTATATAGGCCCTGGTCCTCTTCCCAAATATCGAGCGAGAAGGGAGCCAACAACGGCGGGCAAATTTGAAGGGGGGCAACTAGTACAAGCTATCCTGACAAAAGTGGTCTTCGCCTGTGAAAAGCTCTGGCGGTGAGACTGTCTTGGGCTCCACGATGACCTCCGTCTTGCCGTCCTCCTGGCCTTGGTCTTGTTGCACCAATATAGCAACCTTTGTCTGATGCCTCGGTACTCTTTGCCTGCGCTGGCCTCCTTAGCACCAAAGAGGAAATAAGGATGATGTGGGCGCTGGCGCCCGCTGTAACACCCCGGATGTAACTTTCCCAATTTGTACTCCAACTCTTGCCGTTTCCGGTGTTAAGTTATTTTATTTCTTCGGGTTCGGGTCTTTGTCTCCGTGTGTTGTTATCATTGTCATGCATCTCATATCATGTCATCATGTGCATTGCATTTGCATACGTGTTCGTCTCATGCATTCGAGCATTTTCCCCGTTGTCCGTTTTGCATTCCGGCGCTTCGTTCTCCTCCGGTGGTCATTTCTAGCTTTCTTTCGTGTGTGGGGATTAAACATTTCCGGATTGGACCGAGACTTTCCAAGAGGCCTTGGTTTACTACCAGTATACCGCCTGTCAAGTTTCGTATCATTTGGACTTCGTTTGATACTCCAACGGTTAACCGAGGACCGAAAAGGCCTCGTGTGTGCTGCAGCCCAACACCTCTCCAATTTGGCCCAAAACACACCTAACTGTGCTCCATCTTCTAGATCGTTCGATCACGACCGCGTGGCCGAAAACCGCACCTCATTTGGACTCTCTAGCTCCCTCTATGCCTATTTAAACACCCCCTCCAAATCCGGATCTTTCTCCCCCCCGAAACCCTAAAAATCCACCGCGCCGCACCGGACATTGTCCGTCCGGGCCGGACATCATCCCCGCCGCGAATCGTGCGCCGCCACGTGGCCGCGGGACCGCATCGCCGCGCCTCCCCGCCGCCCGGCCCGCCAAGGCCCGTAGCGGGCCCCCACGGGCCCAGTCGCCGCCGCTCGCACCCGCGTCGCCCCGCCGCCATCTCCTCCCGAGCCGGCGACGCCCTCCACCACGCTCCACCGTCTTCCCCAGCCCCGGCTGCTTGAGCCGCCGCGCGCCATCGCCGGCGTAGTCGACCCGCGGGAGGCAGCCGCCTCCGCCCGGCGCCGCTGCCTCCGGCCGCCTCCCAGTGCCGCCCGCCGCAACCGCCGACGCTGACTCCGCCCCGGCCAGATCCGGCCGCTGCCCCACCGGATCCGGCCACTACCTCCTCTCTCCGGCCGTCTACAGTGCAGATCCGGTGAGCTCCTCGATTTCCGCGCTGGGTCAAACCCTAATACGGAGGTTGAATTTTTCCTAAGTCCTGAAATTGCAGATCCAAGTGCTCCTGTTCGAGACCCCGTAACTTTGCATCCGTAGCTCCGATTCATGCATATAGCATATCAAAATGTTCACCTCAGAGAGTACATCATTTCATTCCATTGCATCATTTTCATTTGAGCTTATCTTGGTGCCCGAAATGATGTTAGAAAAGGGCTACTTGAAATAATTGTCAGATCTGCTACTCCGTTTAGGCTTTTGTCATTTTTGCCATGATTATTGTGTGCATGCTATGCCCATGAGTTCTACATATGTTTTGTTAAGGGTTTTGTCATCTTTCCAGAGGTGCAACCCATGTATTTCTGTGATGTGTGTGGTGACTAGTGCAAGCTTGCAAAGTGGTGCACTTGCTAATTCTGTTTTCAGGGACTTAGCAATTCCACTAAGTCCTTGATCTGTTTAGCTCATGATGCCATATGTTCATGTTGTTTCCTAGTGATCCGTGCCTCTTTTGAGGATGATCAGTAAGGATGTTTTGTTAATATTGTAGTGCTCTATCCATCCATGTCTTTGTTTGCAATTATGGAGCACCCTAGCTTGAGTCAATCGAGCTCTACTTTTGCTACTTTGTGAATCTGGGCAGAATGTCAACTTGTTTGCAATTTTGCCGGTGATGTTGTAGTTGATCCGTGCATGCTATGCTATTGTTCTTGCCATTTCTAGCTAGCATTTTGTGCCTTGTTGATGGATGTATGCTTGTCTTTCCATGACTTGCAACGTAGTGAGTGCATCGAGCTCGTAAACATGCCTACTTGAGTTATATTTCAGCATGTGCCAGTTTTCACTAAGTCTGAGAACTGATTATGTTTTTGCTATGTTCACGTGCTTGCAATTGTATTTTCTGATCCCTTTTGGCTCAAGGTCACTAAGGGACTTTTGTTAAGCTCTTTGAGTAGCTCCATGCCATGCTTTACTTTGCCATGTTCAGGTCCTGTAGCATGTAGTTTTGTTGCTCCGAAGAGAGCTACCTGATCTGAAATCCCAGACAAGTGTTAATTTCACTAAGTCCATGCATTTTTGCCATATGCATTTTTGCCATGCTTGTTTGAACCTGTTAATGGATGAATTGGCCGTAGCTCAGTGCTAGACTTTTGTTAAGCATCATGAATGCATCCCTGCCATGTATTTTGTTGTCATGATTGGGTGTTGTAGCATGTTCATCTCATTGCATTTAGATGACTATTTGCTGTAAATCGCAGACCGGTGTCATTTTTGAATCGCTTGCCATTTCCAAACCGTAACTCCGATTCCGGCATTCTTTATATCATTTTCAAGCGATTTCGTCTCATATTTCCAGTGGCACACTTGGTTTTCCATGTTGAGGCCAGGTTCATGCATTTCCTGTCATATCTTGCATTTCGCATCCCGCATCGCATCCCGCATAGCATACCATCTTTGCATTGCGTTGTTTGAGTTTGCACGTGGTTGATTGTATCCTTGTTGCTTGTTTGTCTTGTTTGGGTAGAGCCGGGAGACGAGTTCGCTAATGAGGAGCCCGTTGAGTTTGCTTTCGAGGATCCAGTCAACTCTGACAACTGTGCAGGCAAGATGATCATACCCTCGAAATCACTACTATCTTTGCTATGCTAGTTTGCTCGCTCTTTTGCTATGCCTATGCTACGATGCCTACCACTTGCTTGCAAGCCTCCCAAATTGCCATGTCAAACCTCTAACCCACCATTGTCCTAGCAAACCGTTGATTGGCTATGTTACCGCTTTGCTCAGCCCCTCTTATAGCGTTGCTAGTTGCAGGTGAAGCTTGGAGGCCGTTCCTTGTTGGAACATTTATTTACTTGTTGGGATATCATTATATTGCTATGTTATCTTAATGCATCTATACACTTGGTAAAGGGTGGAAGGCTTGGCCTCTCGCCTAGTGTTTTGTTCCACTCTTGCCGCCCTAGTTTCCGTCATATCGGTGTTATGTTCCCGGATTTTGCGTTCCTTACGCGGTTGGGTTATAATGGGAACCCCTTGATATTTCACCTTGATTAAAGCTTTTCCAGCAATGCCCAACATTGGTTTTACCATTCGCCACCTAGCCTTTTCTTTCCCTTGGGTTCTGCAGACTCAAGGGTCATCTTATTTTAACCCCCCGGGCCAGTGCTCCTCTGAGTGTTGGTCCAACCGAGCGATGTCCGGGGCTACCAGGGGCAACTCTGGGCTGGCCTACCCGATGTCTTGCTCATCTGAGTGTGCCCTGAGAACGAGATATGTGCAGCTCCTATCGGGATTTGTCGGCACATTCGGGCGGTGTTGCTGGTCTTGTTTTAACCTGTCGAAGTGTCTTGAAGAACCGAGATACCGAGTCTGATCGGAACGTCTTGGGAGGAGGTCTATTCCTTCGTTGACCGTGAGAGCTTGTCATGGGCTAAGTTGGGACTCCCCTGCATGGATTTTAAGTTTCGAAAGCCGTGCCCGCGGTTATGGGCAGATGGGAATTTGTTAATGTCCGGTTGTAGATAACTTGAACCTTAACTTAATTAAAATGAATCAACTGAGTGTGTTACCGTGATGGCCTCTTCTCGGCGGAGTCCGAGAAGTGGACACGGTGTTGGAGTAATGTTTGCGCAGGTTTCTCTCTAGTTTCTCGCTCGCGCTTTGCATCCTCTTCTCGCTCTCTTTTGCGAATAAGTTAGCCACCATATTTTGCTAGTCGCTTGCTGCAGCTCCACTCATATTTACCTTGCCTTTACCTATAAGCTTAAATAGTCTTGATCGCGAGGGTGCGAGATTGCTGAGTCCCTGTGACTCACAGATTACTATCACACCAGATGCAGGGCCTGATGATTCCGCTCCAGGAGACGCATATGAGCTCAAGTGGGAGTTCGACGAGGACTCTCAATGTTACTATGTTTCCTTTCCCGATGATCAGTAGTGGTGCCCAGTTGGGGGTGAACGGGACCGTTGTCGCATGTTGGGTTCTCTTTTATTTTGGCGCCGTAGTCGGGCCATGAGTTTATGGATGATGTAATGTTATTTATGTACTTGATTGACGTGGCGAGTGTAAGCCAACTATGTTATCTCCCCTTTATTATTCTTATTAGATGGGATGTTGTGAAGATTGCCTAACTTGCGACATATGCCTTCAATGCGATTATGCCTCTAAGTCGTGCCTCGACACGTGGGAGATATAGTCGCATCGAGGGTGTTACACCATATTACTCTCCCTGCTCCTGCCTTCTTTGATCATCAGGCAAAAGGAAGATATACTATTACCAGAGAGGAGGCAGATGAGTACGAGAGGAGAGCGGAGGCCACTCGTCGCCACGCTACAGCTCAGCAGGCGATAGCCGCTGCATCGCAGTACGACCCCAACTATTATTATGGATATCCGCCAGGCCAGCCGTGTCCATAGACCAACTTAGGCCAAAAGCCTAAGCTTGGGGGAGTACGTATTTCCCACCGACATTACATTTATGTTCACACACTCATTGCTAGATGTCGGTGCTCATACTTTTTCATTGTATCATCCATGCTAGTTTATTTCCTTTTTATGCTTTCTTCTTGTGTGTTTAATAGACCTTAAGAAAACAAAAAAAATTAGTTGTAGCTTTTAATCAGTTTAATTTCCATGCTTGTAGTAGTAATTAAAAAGAAAACCCAAAAAGATTTCCTATTCTTCGTTTGCTTGTTGGGAGCTTTCCCGTGTAAATAGTTTTATTTCTTTTCTTTTCTTTGGGGTAGATAGGAGAAGACCAGAATTAAATTGTTGAAATGGCTCTTATATGCATTATTGTTTATCTAACAAAAGAGCCCATATTGCCTTGTCTTCTCCTGTTTATTGAATGCCTGCAGATTCCAGCTTAGTCCAATGCACGTGCACTATTATTATTATTATTCACATCATTCGATCGTGCAAGTGAAAAGCAATTATGATGATATATGATGGACTGGCTGAGATGAGAAAAGCTGGTATGAACTCGACCTCTTTTGTTTTTGTAAATATGATCAGTTCATCATTCCTGATTCAGCCTATTATGAATAAACATGTTTGCAATGACAACTAGAGATCATAGTTTCTTGTGCCATGCTTGATTAGATATGAGTTATAATGGTTTACCTTGCATGCCAACAAGATATTGAGATAGTTATGATGTGGTATGATAGGGTGGTATACTCCTCTAAATGATTTAAGTGACTTGACTTGGCGCATGTTCACGCATGTAGTTGAAACAAAATCAACATAGCCTTCATGATATTTATGTTCATGGTGGATTATATCCTACTCATGCTTGCATTCGGTGTTGATTAATTTTAGTGAATGCTCATGCCTGTTGTCGCTCTCTAGCTGGTCGCTTCCCAGTCTTTTGCTAGCCTTCACTTGTACTAAGCCGGAATACTGCTTGTGCATCCAATCCCTTAAACCCCAAAGTTATTCCACATGAGTCCACTATACCTACATATATACTGTATCTACCTGCCGTTCCAAGTAAATTTGTATGTGCCAAACTCTAAACCTTCAAATAAATATCCTGTTTTGTATGCTCGAATAGCTCATGTATCAACTAGGGCTGTCTGTATCTTCCATGATAGGCGGGTTATTCTCAAGAGGAGTGGACTCCGCTCCTCACTCACGAGATAAATGGCTGGTCACCGGGATGCCCAATCCCATGCTTTATGCAAACTAAATCAAAATAATTGCAAACAAAACTCCCCCTGGGGCTCTTGTTAGTTGGAGGCAGTCGTTGTTTCGAGCAAGCCATGGATTGATGCTTGTTGGTGGAAGGGGGAGTATAAACTTTACCATTCTGTTTGGGAACCGCCTATAATGTTTGTAGCATGGAAGATATCGCCATCTCTTGGTTGTTATGTTGACAATGAAAGTATACCGCTCAAAATATTATTCACCTCTATTTTAAAACCGAGTTCTGGCACCTCTACAAATCCATGCTTCCCTCTACGAAGGGCCTATCTATTTACTTTTATGCTGAGTCATCATCCTCTTATTAAAAAGCACCAGTTGGAGAACACCACTGTCATTTGCATTCATTAATGTTAGTTTACATTGAGTATGACTTGACTGGATCTCTTTTACCATGAATTACAATATCTAGTCAGTCCTTGGTCTTTAAAGGTGCTCTGCATTTATGTTTTGCGGTCTCAGAAAGGGCTAGCGAGATACCACCTTGTTATATCATATTATGATTGTTTTGAGAAAGTGTTGTCATCCGAGATTTATTATTATTGCTTGCTAGTTGATTATGCTATTGATATGAGTAAACTTGAGACCTGAGCGTTATTTTGAATGTGGTTAGTTATAATCTGTGCTGAAAACTTGAATGCTGGCTTTACATATTTACAACAACAAGAGCAAACAGAGTTTGTAAAAGTTTTTCTTTATCACTTTCAGTTTGTCAACTGAATTGCTTGAGGACAAGCAAAGGTTAAAGCTTGGGGGAGCTGATACGTCTCTGTCGTATCTACTTTTCCAAACACTTATGCCCTTGTTTTGGACTCTAACTTGCATGATTTGAATGGAACTAACCCGGACTGACGCTGTTTTCAGCAGAATTACCATGGTGTTATTTATGTGCAGAAACAAATGTTCTTGGAATGACCTGAAACTTCACGGAGCAAGTTTTCAGAAAATATGAAAAATACCTGCAAAAGATGAAGGCCAGGGGGGCCACCACCTCTCCACGAGGGTGGGGAACGCGCCTGCCCCCTAGGGCGCGCCCCCTACCTCGTGGGCCCCCTGTTTCCTCTCCGACTCCAACTCCAACTCCATATATTGTTTTTCGGGGAGAAAAAAATCAGAGAGAAGAATCCATCGCGTTTTATGATATGGAGCCGCCACCAAGCCCAAAAACCTCTCTGGAGGGCTGATCTGGAGTCTGTTCGGGGCTCCGGAGAGGGGAATCTGTCGCCATCGTCATCATCAATCATCCTCCATCACCAATTTCATGATGCTCACCACCGTCTGTGAGTAATTCCATCGTAGGCTTGCTGGACGGTGATGGGTTGGATGGGATCTATCATGTAATCGAGTTAGTTTTGTCAGGGTTTGATCCCTAGTACCCACTATGTTCTAAGATTGATGTTGCTATGACTTTGCTATGCTTAATGCATGTCACTAGGGCCCGAGTCTCCAATGTATCTATAATTTTTGATTGCTCCATGCTATATTATCTACTGTTTTGGACATTATTGGGCTTTATTATCCACTTTTATATTATTTTTGGGACTAACCTATTAACCGGAGGCCCAGCCCAGAATTGCTGTTTTTTTGCCCATTTTAGGGTTTCAAAGAAAAGGAATATCAAATGGAGTCCAAACAGAATGAAACCTTCGGGAACGTGATTTTCTCAACGAACAAGACCCGGAAGACTTGGACCCTACATCAAGAAAGAAAAGAGGAGGCCACGAGGTAGGGGGGCGCGCCTACCCCCCAGGTGCGCCCTCCACCCTCATGGGCCCCCTGTTGCTCCACCGACGTGCTCCTTCCTCCTATATATACCTACGTACCCCCAAACGATCTAATACTGAGCCAAAACCCTAATTCCACCACCGTAACTTTCTGTATCGACGAGATCCCATCTTGGGGCCTGTTCCGGAGCTCTGCCAGAGGGGGCATCGATCACGGAGGGCTTCTACATCAACACCATAGCCCCTCCGATGAAGTGTGAGTAGTTTACCTCAGACCTACGGGTCCATAGTTAGTAGCTAGATGGCTTCTTCTCTCTTTTTGGATCTCAATACAATGTCCTCCCCCTCTCTTATGGAGAACTATTCGATGTAATCTTATTTTTGCGGTGTGTTTGTTGAGACCGATGAATTGTGGGTTTATGATCAAGTCTATCTATGAATAATATTTGAATCTTCTCTGAATTCTTTTATGTATGATTGGTTATCTTTGCAAGTCTCTTCGAATTATCAGTTTGGTTTGGCCTACTAGATTGATCTTTTTTGCAATGGGAGAAGTGCTTAGCTTTGGGTTCAATCTTGCAGTGTCCTTTCATAGTGACAGTAGGGGCAGCAAGGCACGTATTGTATTTTTGCCATCGAGGATAACAAGATGGGGTTTTCTTCATATTGCATGAGTCTATCCCTCTACATCATGTCATCTTGCTTAAGGCGTTACTCTGTTTTCAACTTAATACTCTAGATGCATGCTGGATAGCGGTCGATGAGTGGAGTAATAGTAGTAGATGCAGGCAGGAATCGGTCTACTTGTCTCGGACGTGATGCCTATATACATGATCATACCTAGATATTCTCATAACTATGCTCAATTCTGTCAATTGCTCAACAGTAATTTGTTCACCCACCGTAGAATACTTATGCTCTCGAGAGAAGCCACTAGTGAAACCTATGGCCCCCGAGTCTATCTTTATCATATTAATCTCCTACTACTTAGTTATTTCTTTTGCTATTTACTTTGCCTTTATTTTACTTTGCATCTTTATCATAAAAATACAAAAAATATTATCTTATCATATCTATCAGATCTCACTCTCGTAAGTGGCCTTATAGGGATTGACAACCCCTATTTGCGTTGGTTGCGAGGATTTATTTGTTTTGTGCAGGTACGAGGGACTCACGCGTAGCCTCCTACTGGATTGATACCTTGGTTCTCAAAAACTAAGGGAAATACTTATGCTACTTTGCTGCATCATCCCTTCCTCTTCGGGGAAAACCAACGCAGTGCTCAAGAGGTAGCAAGAAGGATTTCTGGTGCCGTTGCCAAGGATGCTTCATACGTCTCCAACGTATCTATAATTTTTGATTGCTCCATGCTATATTATCTACTATTTTGGAAATTATTGGGCTTTATTATGCACTTTTATATTATTGTTGGGACTAACCTATTAACCGAAGGCCCAGCCCATAATTGTTGCTTTTTGCCTGTTTTAGGGTTTCGAAGAAAAGGAATATCAAACGGAGTCCAAACAGAATGAAACCTTCGGGAACCTGATTTTCTCAACGAACAAGACCCGGGAGACTTGTACCCTACGTCAAGAAAGAAAAGAGGAGGCCACGAGGTAGGGGGGCGCGCCTACCCCCCAGGCACGCCCTCCACCCTCGTGGGCCCCATGTTGCTCCACCGACGTACTCCTTCCTCCTATATATACCTACGTACCCCCAAACGATCAGATACGGAGCCAAAACCCTAATTACACCGCCGTAACTTTCTGTATCCGCGAGATCCCATCTTGGGGCCTGTTCTGGAGCTCCGCCAAAGGGGGCATCGATCACGGAGGGCTTCTACATCAACACCATAGTCCCTCCGATGAAGTGTGAGTAGTTTACCTCAGACCTACGGGTCCATAGTTAGTAGCTAGATGGCTTCTTCTCTCTTTTTGGATCTCAATACAATGTCCTAACCCTCTCTTGTGGAGAACTATTCGATGTAATCTTCTTTTTGCGGTGTGTTTGTTGAGACCGATGAATTGTGGGTTTACGATCAAGTCTATCTATGGATAGTATTTGAATCTTCTCTGAATTCTTTTATGAATGATTGGTTATCTTTGCAAGTCTCTTCGAATTATCAGTTTGGTTTGGCCTACTGGATTGATCTTTCTTGCAATGGGAGAAGTGATTAGCTTTGGGTTCAATCTTGCAGTGTCCTTTCCCAGTGACAGTAGGGGCAGCAAGGCACGTATTGTATTGTTGCCATCGAGGATAACAAGATGGGGTTTTCTTCATATTGCATGAGTCTATCCCTCTACATCATGTCATCTTGCTTAAGGCGTTACTCTGTTTTTAACTTAATACTCTAGATGCATGCTGGATAGCGGTCGATGAGTGGAGTAATAGTAGTAGATGCAGGCAGGAGTCGGTCTACTTGTCTCGGACGTGATGCCCATATACATGATCATACCTAGATATTCTCATAACTATGCTCAATTCTGTCAATTGCTCAACAGTAATTTGTTCACCCACCGTAGAATACTTATGCTCTCGAGAGAAGCCACTAGTGAAACCTGTGGCCCCAGGGTCTATCTTTATCATATTAATATCCTACTAATTAGTTATTTCCTTTGCTATTTACTTTGCCTTTATTTTACTTTGCATCTTTATCATAAAAATACAAAAAATATTATCTTATCATATCTATCAGATCTCACTCTCGTAAGTGGCCTTATAGGGATTGACAACCCCTATTTGCGTTGGTTGCGAGGATTTATTTGTTTTGTGCAGGTACGAGGGACTCGCGCGTAGCCTCCTACTGGATTGATACCTTGGTTCTCAAAAACTGAGGGAAATACTTACGCTACTTTGCTGCATCATCCCTTCCTCTTCGGGGAAAACCAACGCAGTGCTCAAGAGGTAGCAAGAAGGATTTCTGGCACGGGGAGGTAAGGAACTGCCATCTAGCTCTGCACTTGATTCACCTTCTGTTGGGCCTTCTCTTTTTATGGCCTTTCTCTTTTTTTAGAATTCCTAACTTGGGACAATGCTCTACAAAATGATGATCATCACACTTCTATTTATTTACAACTCAATGATTACAACTCGATACTAGAACAAAAGATGACTCTATATGAACACCTCCGGTGGTGTACCGGGATATGCAATGGACCAAGAGTGACATGTATGAAAGAATTATGAACGGTGGCTTTGCCACAAATACTATGTCAACTACATGATCATGGTAAGCAATATGACAATAATGAATGTGTCATGATGAACGGAATGATGGAAAGTTGCATGGCAATATATCTCGGAATCACTATGGAAATGCCATAATAGGTAGGTATGGTGGCTGTTTTGAGGAAGATATAAGGAGGTTTATGTTTGAAAGAGCGTATCATATCACGGGGTTTGGATGCACCGGCGAAGTTTGCGCCAACTCTCAATGTGAGAAAGGGCAATGCACAGTACCGAAGAGGCTAGCAAGGTTGGAAGGGTGAGAGTGCGTATAATCCATGGACTCAACATTAGTAATAAAGAACTCACATACTTATTGCAAAAATCTACAAGTCATCAAAAACCTCGGTACTACGCGCATGCTCCTAGGGGGATAGATTGGTAGGAAAAGAACATCGCTCGTCCCCGACCGCCACTCATAAGGAAGACAATCAAATAACACCTCATGTTTCAAATTTGTTGCATAACATTTACCATACGTGCATGCTACGGGACTTGCAAACTTTAGCACAAGTATTCCTCAATTTCAAAACTACTCAACTAGCACGACTTTGATATTATTACCTCCATATCTCAAAAGAATCATCAAGCATCAAACTTCTCTTAGTATTCAAAACACTCTTAAGAAAATTTTACTAACTTTGAATACCTAGCATATTAGGATTTTAAGCAAATTACCATGCTATTAAGACTCTCAAAATAATATAAGTGAAGCATGAGAGATCAATAGTTTCTATAAAACAAATCCACCACCGTGCTCTAAAAGATATAAATGAAGTACTAGAGCAAAAATTATATAACTCAAAAGATATAAGCGAAGCACATAGAGTATTCTAACAAATTCCAAATCATGTATGTCTCTCTCAAAAGGTGTGTACAGCAAGGACGATTGTGGTAAACTAACAAGCAAAGACACAAATCATACAAGACGCTCCAAGCAAAAGACATATCATGTGGCGAATAAAAATATAGCTCTAAGTAAAGTTACCGATAGAAGTAGACGAAAGAGTGGATGCCTTCCGGGGCATCCCCAAGATTTGGCTTTTAGGTGTCCTTAGATTATCTTGTGGGTGCCATGGGCATCCCCAAGCTTAGGCTCTTGCCACTCCTTGTTCCATAATCCATCAAATCTTTACCCAAAACTTGAAAACTTCACAACACAAAACTTAAAGTAGAAAATCTCGTGAGCTCCGTTAGCGAAAGAAAATAAAATACCACTTCAAGGTACTGTAATGAACTCATTATTTATTTATATTGGTGTTATGCCTACTGTATTCCAACTTCTCGATGGTTTATAAACTATTTTACTAGCCATAGATTCATCAAAATAAGCAAACAACACACGAAAAACAGAATCTGTCAAAAACAGAACAGTCTGTAGTAATCTGTAGCTAGCGCAAGATCTGGAACCCCAAAAATTATAAAATAAATTGCTGGACGTGAGGAATTTATCTATTAATCATCTTCAAAAATAATTAACTAAATATAACTTTCCAAATAAAAATGACAGCAGTTCTCGTGAGCGCTAACGTTTCTGTTTTTTACACCAAGTTCAACAAGACTTTCCCCAAGTCTTCCGAACAGTTCTACTTGGCACAAACACTAACTAAACACAAAAAACACAGCCAGAACAGAGGCTAGATAAATTATTTATTACTAAACAGGAGCAAAAATCATGGAATAAAAATAAAATTGGGTTGCCTCCCAACAAGCGCTATCGTTTAACGCCCCTAGCTAGGCATAACAAGCAAGAATAGATCTAGGTATTGCCATCTTTGGTGGGCAATCCATAAGTGGCTCTCATAATAGATTCATAAGGTAATTTAATTTTCTTTCTAGGAAAGTGTTCCATGACTTTCCTTAATGGAAATTTGAATCTAATATTTTCTTCCTTCATATCAATAATTGCACCAATCATTCTAAGGAAAGGCCTACCAAGAATAATAGGACATGAAGGATTGCAATCTATGTCAAGAACAATAAAATCTACGGGCAAATAATTCCTATTTGCAAAAATAAGAACATCATTAATTATTCCCATAGGTTTCATAATAGTGGAATCCGCAAGGTGCAAGTATAGAGAGCAATCATCAAAATCATGGAAACCTAACAAATCACACAAAGTCTTTGGAATCGTGGAAACACTAGCACCCAAATCACATAAAGCATAGCATTCATGATCTTTAATTTTAATTTTAATAGTTGGTTTCCACTCATCATAAAGTTTTCTAGGGATAGAAACTTCCAATTCAAGTTTTTCTTCATAGGATTGCATCAATGCATCAACTATATGTTTAGTAAACGCTTTATTTTGACTATAAGCGTGAGGAGAACTTAGCACGGATTGCAACAAGGAAATTATATCAACGTTCCTAGCCAAATCATCAATCTTAAGTAATTTTTCTTCAATCATAGCATTAAAATTCTTTTGCGAAGTAATAAATTCTTTAATATTAGATTCAAAATCAGAGGGCATCTTATTATAATTTCCATAAGAATTGTTGTAGGAATTACCATAATTATTAGAGGGATTACTAGGATAAGGCCTAGGATTGAAATTTCCTCTATACGCGTTGTTACCAAAATTGTTCCTACCAACAAAATTCACATCCATAAATTCATTATTATTCTCAATCAAAGTAGACAAGGGTATATCATTAGGATCAGAAGAAACACTCTTATTAGCAAATACTTTCATAAGTTCATCATCTTTCCACTCAAAACATTAATTTCTTCTATCGCATGCACCTTTTTATTAGTAGATCTTTCAGTATGCCATTGAGAATAATTAACCATAATATTATCTAGGAGTTTAGTAGCTTATCCTAAAGTGATTTCCATAAAAGTGCCTCCCACGGCCGAATCTAAAAGATTTCTAGAAGCAAAATTCAATCCGGCATAAAAATTCTGAACAATCATCCACAAATTTAAACCATGAGTAGGGTAATTATGTATCATTAATTTCATTCTCTCCCAAGCTTGTGCAACATGTTCATGATCAAGTTGCTTAAAGTTCATAATATCGTTTCTAAGAGAGATGATCTTAGCGGGAGGAAAATACTTAGAGATAAAAGCATCTTTGCACTTCTTCCATGAATCAATATTATTTTTAGGCAAAGACGAAAACCAAGCTTTAGCACGATCTCTAAGCGAAAAAGGAAATAGCTTCAATTTAACAATATCATTATCCACATCTTTCTTCTTTTGCATGTCACACAAATCAACGAAGCTATTTAGATGGGTAGCGGCATCTTCACTAGGAAGGCCAGAAAACGGATCTTTCATGACAAGATTCACCAAAGCAGCATTAATTTCACAAGATTCAGCATCGGTAAGAGGAGCAATCGGAGTGCTAATAAAATCATTATTGTTGGTATTGGTGAAGTCACACAATTTAGTATTATCTTGAGCCATCGTAACAAGCAAGCGAACTAACTCACAAGCAAACGAAAAGCAAGCGGGCAAAAAGAGGCAAATAGAAAAAGAGAGGGAGGATAGCGAGAGTGAGCAAATAAAATGGCAAGGGTGAAGTGGGGGAGAGGAAAACGAGAGGCAAATGGCAAATAATCGAATGCGGGAGATAAGGGTATGTGATGGGTACTTGGTATGTTGACTTTTGCGTAGACCTCCCCGGCAACGGCGCTAGAAATCCTTCTTGCTACCTCTTGAGCACTGCGTTGGTTTTCCCCGAAGAGGAAGGGATGATGCAGCAAAGTAGCGTAAGTATTTCCCTCAGTTTTTGAGAACCAAGGTATCAATCCAGTAGGAGGCTACGCGTGAGTCCCTCGTACCTGCACAAAACAAATAAATCCTCGCAACCAACACAAATAGGGGTTGTCAATCCCTATAAGGCCACTTACGAGAGTGAGATCTGATAGATATGATAAGATAATATTTTTGGTATTTTTGTGATAAAGATGCAAAGTAAAATAAAGGCAAAGGAAATAACTAAGTAGTAGGAGATTAATATGATGAACATAGACCCGGGGGCCATAGGGTTCACTAGTGGCTTCTCTCGAGAGCATAAGTATTCTACGGTGGGTGAACAAATTACTGTTGAGCAATTGACAGAATTGAGAATAGTTATGAGAATATCTAGGTATGATCATGTACATAGGCATCACGACCGAGACAAGTAGACCGACTCCTGCCTGCATCTACTACTATTACTCCACTCATCGACCGCTATCCAGCATGCATCTAGAGTATTAAGTTTAAAATAGAGTAACGCCTTAAGCAAGATGACATGATGTAGAGGGATAGACTCATGCAATATGAAGAAAACCTTATCTTGTTATCCTCGATGGCAACAATACAATAAGTGCCTTGCTGCCCCTACTGTCACTGGGAAAGGACACCGCAAGATTGAACCCAAAGCTAAGCACTTCTCCCATTGCAAGAAAGATCAATCTAGTAGGCCAAACCAAACTGATAATTCAAAGAGGCTTGAAAAGATAACCAATCATACATAAAAGAATTGAGAGAAGATTCAAATATTATTCATAGATAGACTTGATCATAAACCCACAATTCATCGGTCTCAACAAACACACCGCAAAAAGAAGATTACATCGAATAGTTCTCCACAAGAGAGGTGGAGAACATTGTATTGAGATCCAAAAAGAGAGAAGAAGCCATCTAGCTACTAACTATGGACCTGTAGGTCTGAGGTAAAATAATCACACTTCATTGGAGGGGCTATGGTGTTGATGTAGAAGCCCTCTGTGATTGATGCCCCCTCCGGCGGAGCTCTGGAATAGGCCCCAAGATGGGATCTCGTGGATACAGAAAGTTATGGCGGCGGAATTAGGGTTTTGGCTCCGTATATGATCGTTTGGGGGTACGTAGGTATATATAGGAGGAGGGAGTACGTCGGTGGAGCAACAGGGGCCCACGGGGGTGGAGGGCGCACCTGGGGGGGGGGGGGGGGGGCGGGGGGGGGGGGGGGGGGGTAGGCGCGCCCCCTACCTCTTGGCCTCCTCTTTCTTTCTTGACGTAGGGTCCAAGTCCCCCGAGTTTTGTTCGTTGAGAAAATCAGGTTCCCGAAGGTTTCATTCCGTTTGGACTCCGTTTCATATTCCTTTTCTTTGAAACCCTAAAACAGGCAAAAAAACAGCAATTCTGGGCTAGGCCTTCGGTTAATAGGTTAGTCCCAAAAATAATATAAAAGTGGATAATAAAGCCCAATAATGTCCAAAACAGTAGATAATATAGCATGGAGCAATCGAAAATTATAGATACGTTGGAGACGTATCAAGGTTGAATACTTTACCCTCAAAAACTGTTGCGATCCCCTATACTTGTGGGTTATCACACCCCAGTGTTCGAACCTTTAGGGTTTGCCGGAACCCCACATCCGACATTTGGCGCGCCAGGTAGGGGTGCACCGGAGCTTCTTATCCGACAACTGACTTGCATACGCTCCGCGACCGCGATGTCCGAGGACCCAAGAGCTGACTCCGACCGCTGGGCAGCCAGACCAGCCCGATCGGTGCCGCCCGCCTATGAAGACCTCAACCCCGCGCTCCAGGCGGCATGAGAACCGTCCAATCCGGCGGGGCGCCATCTACCCCCACTCCATGGCAAGTGCGGGCCGCAGCCAGAGCAGCAAGCCACGCCGCAGCGACGGCGCCGCTCTAACGGTGGGAACAAGCAAACACACGGGCAGCACTCACCGTGGCAAGGGAGCTGCTGCGGTGCCGGCTGATGGAAAGCGGCTGGGACACACTACTGGAACGTGTTGCCGAGCTGCTGGACGCGGCGGCCTCGAGAGCCCCGCCCTTCTGCCATCAGCTTTCTCTGTCGGCGTTCTAGGAACGGGGGTCCCCAGACTTGCCTGCCCGCGGCCCATGGCGTGGCTAAGCCAGCAGGCCGTACGGCCCATCTTTATCAACAAGGCATCCTAGACCCTCGTTAGGCAGACGACGCAAGACCTCCTCCGGAGTAGCCTAGCCAGGCAGGCTCATGAGGAGCGGAGATATCAAGGCGGGGCAAACCTCATGAGGCCCTCTTGACGTGAGCCATGATGCACGATACCAGGCGGGTGTAACACCCTCGATGCGACTATATCTCCCACGTGTCGAGGCACGACTTAGAGGCATAATCGCATTGAAGGCATATGTCGCAAGTTAGGCAATCTTCACAACATCCCATGTAATAAGAATAATAAAGGGGAGATAACATAGTTGGCTTACACTCGCCACGTCAATCAAGTACATAAATAACATTACATCATCCAAACACTCATGGCCCGACTACGGCGCCAAAATAAAAGAGAACCCAACATGCGACAACGGTCCCGTTCACCCCCAACTGGGCACCACTACTGATCATCGGGAAAGGAAACATAGTAACGTTGAGAGTCCTCGTCGAACTCCCACTTGAGCTCATACGCGTCTCCTGGAGCGGAATCATCAGGCCCTGCATCTGGTGTGATAGTAATCTGTGAGCCACAGGGACTCAGCAATCTCGCACCCTCGCGATCAAGACTATTTAAGCTTATAGGTAAAGGCAAGGTAAATATGAGTGGAGCTGCAGCAAGTGACTAGCAAAATATGGTGGCTAACTTATTCGCAAAAGAGAGCGAGAAGAGGAGGCAAAGCGCGAGCAAGAAACTAGAGAGAAACCTGCGCAAACATTACTCCAACACCGTGTCCACTTCCCGGACTCCGCCGAGAAGAGGCCATCACGGTAACACACTCAGTTGATTCATTTTAATTAAGTTAAGGTTCAAGTTATCTACAACCGGACATTAACAAATTCCCATCTGCCCATAACCGCGGGCACGGCTTTCGAAAGTTCAAATCCCTGCAGGGGGTCCCAACTTAGCCCATGAGAAGCTCTCACGGTCAACGAAGGAATAGACCTCCTCCCAAGACGTTTCGATCAGACTCAGTATCTCGGTTCTTCAAGACACTTCGACAGGTTAAAACAAGACCAGCAACACCGCCCGAATGTGCCGACAAATCCCGATAGGAGCTGCACATATCTCGTTCTCAGGGCACACTCAGATGAGCAAGACGTCGGGTAGGCCAGCCCAGAGTTGCCCCTGGTAGCCCCGGACATCGCTCGTTGGACCAACACTCAGAGGAGCACTGGCCCGGGGGGGTTAAAATAAGATGACCCTTGAGTCTGCAGAACCCAAGGGAAAGAAAAGGCTAGGTGGCGAATGGTAAAACCAATGTTGGGCATTGCTGGAAAAGCTTTAATCAAGGTGAAATATCAAGGGGTTCCCATTATAACCCAACCGCGTAAGGAACGCAAAATCCGGGAACATAACACCGATATGACGGAAACTAGGGCGGCAAGAGTGGAACAAAACACTAGGCGAGAGGCCAAGCCTTCCACCCTTTACCAAGTGTATAGATGCATTAAGATAACATAGCAATATAATGATATCCCAACAAGTAAATAAATGTTCCAACAAGGAACGGCCTCCAAGCTTCACCTGCAACTAGCAACGCTATAAGAGGGGCTGAGCAAACCGGTAACATAGCCAATCAACGGTTTGCTAGGACAATGGTGGGTTAGAGGTTTGACATGGCAATTTGGGAGGCTTGCAAGCAAGTGGTAGGCATCGTAGCATTGGCATAGCAAAAGAGCGAGCAAACTAGCATAGCAAAGATAGTAGTGATTTCGAGGGTATGATCATCTTGCCTGCACAGTTGTCAGAGTTGACTGGATCCTCGAAAGCAAACTCAACGGGCTCCTCGTTAGCGAACTCGTCTCCCGGCTCTACCCAAACAAGACAAACAAGCAACAAGGATACAATCAACCACGTGCAAACTCAAACAACGCAATGCAAAGATGGTATGCTATGCGGGATGCGATGCGGGATGCGAAATGCAAGATATGACAGGAAATGCATGAACCTGGCCTCAACTTGGAAAACAAGTGTGCCACTGGAAATATGAGATGAAATCGCTTGAAAACGATATAAAAGAATGCCGGAATCGGAGTTACGGTTTGGAAATGGCAAGCGATTCAAAAATGACACCGGTCTGCGATTTACAGCAAATAGTCATCTAAATGCAATGAGATGAACATGCTACAACACCCAATCATGACAACAAAATACATGGCAGGGATGCATTCATGATGCTTAACAAAAGTCTAGCACTGAGCTACGGCCAATTCATCCATTAACAGGTTCAAACAAGCATGGCAAAAATGCATATGGAAAACAGATCTCAGACTTAGTGAAATTAACACTTGTCTGGGATTTCAGATCAGGTAGCTCTCTTCGGAGCAACAAAACTACATGCTACAGGACCTGAACATGGCAAAGTAAAGCAAGGCATGGAGCTAATCAAAGAGCTTAACAAAAGTCCCTTAGTGACCTTGAGCCAAAAGGGATCAGAAAATACAATTGCAAGCACGTGAACATAGCAAAAACATAATCAGTTCTCAGACTTAGTGAAAACTGGCACATGCTGAAATATAACTCAAGTAGGCATGTTTACGAGCTCGATGCACTCACTACGGTGCAAGTCATGGCAAGACAAGCATACATCCATCAAGAAGGCACAAAATGCTAGCTACAAATGGCAACAACAATAGCATAGCATGCACGGATCAACTACAACATCACCGGCAAAATTGCAAACAAGTTGACAATCTGCCCAGATTCACAAAGTAGCAAAAGTAGAGCTCGATTGACCCAAGCTATGTTGCTCCATAATTGCAAACAAAGACATGGATGGATAGAGCACTACAATATTAACAAAACATCCTTACTGATCATCCTCGAAAGAGGCATGGGTTACTAGGAAAGAACATGAACATATGGCATCATGAGCTAAATAGATCAAGGACTTAGTGGAATTGCTAAGTCCCTGAAAACAGAATTAGCAAGTGCACCACTTTGCAAGCTTGCACTTGTCACCACACACATCACAAAAATACATGGGTTGCACCTATGGAAAGATGAAAAAACCCTTAACAAAACATATGTAGAACTCATGGGCATAGCATGCACACAATAATCATGGCAAAAATGACAAAAGCCTAAATGGAGTAGCAGATATGACAATTATTTCAAGTAGCCCTCTTCTAACAGCATTTCAGGCATCAAGATGAGCTCAAATAAAAATGATGCAATGGAATGAAATGATGTACTCTCTGAGGTGAACATTTTGATATGCTATATGCATGAATCAGAGCTACGGATGCAAAGTTACGGGGTCTCGAACAGGAGCACTTGGATCTGCAATTTCAGGACTTAGGAAAAAGTCAACCTCTGGATTAGGGTTTGACCCGGTGCGGAAATCGAGGAGCTCGCCGGATCTGCACTGTAGACGGCCGGAGAGAGGAGGTAGTGGCCGGATCCGGTGGGGCGGCGGCCAGATCTGGCCGGGGCGGAGTCAACGGCGGCGGCTGTGGCGGGCGGCGTGGCGGAGGCGGCGGCGCCGGGCGGAGGCGGCTGCCTCCCGCAGGTCGACGACGCCGGCGATGGCGCGCGGCGGCTCGGGCAGCCGGGGCTGGGGAAGACGGCGGAGCGCGGCGGAGGGCGTCGCCGGCTCGGGAGGACATGGTGGCGGGGCGATGCGGGTGCGGGCCGCTGCGACTGGGCCCGTGGGGGCCCGCTACGGGCCTCGGCGGGCCGGGCGGCTGGGAGGCGCGGCGATGCGGTCCCGCGGCCATGTGGCGGCGCGCGATTCGCGGCGGCGGTGATGTCCGGTCCGGACGGACAATGTCCGGTGCGGCGCGGTGGATTTTTAGGGTTTCGGGGGGAGAAAGATCCGGATTTGGAGGGGGGTGTTTAAATAGGCATAGAGGGAGCTAGGAGAGTCCAAATGAGGTGCGGTTTTTGGCCACGCGATCGTGATCGAACGATCTAGAAGATGGAGCAGAGTTAGGTGGTTTTTGGGCCAAATTGGAGAGGTGTTGGGCTGCAACACACACGAGGCCTTTTCGGTCCCTCGGTTAACCGTTGGAGTATCAAAGGAAGTCCAAATGATACGAAACTTGACAGGCGGTCTACCGGTAGTAAACCAAGGACGCTTGGCAAGTCTCGGTCCAATCCGGAAATGTTTAATCCCCACACACGAAAGAAAGCAAGAAATGACCACCGGAGGAGAACGAAGCGCCGGAATGCAAAACAGACAACGGGGAAAATGCTCGAATGCATGAGACGAACACGTATGCAAATGCAATGCACATGATGACATGATATGAGATGCATGACAATGATAACAACACATGGAGACAAAGACCCGAACCCGAAGAAATAAAATAACTTAACGCCGGAAACGGCAAGAGTTGGAGTACAAATTGGGAAACTTACATCCGGGGTGTTACAACACTCCACCACCACGAAAGGATCTCGTCCCGAGATCTAGGACTGAAAGAACGCCGGATACTCAGAAAGGAGGTGATCCTCGCGTTCCCAGGTAGCTTCATGGTCGGAATGGTGTGACCACTTGACTTTGAGGAATTTGATCGACTTGTTGCGAGTCTTGCGTTCAGTCTCTTCGAGAATAGCAACGGGGTGCTCACGATAGGAGAGATCTTCTTGGAGCTCAATGTCCTCGAAGTTGACGGTGCGGTCAGGAGTCTTGAAGCACTTTCGGAGCTGAGAGACATGGAACACATCATGAACATTTGCAAAGTTTGAAGGAAGGTCGAGTTGATAGGCGAGATCGCCTCTCTTGCTGACAATCTTGAAAGGTCCCACGTATCTGGGGGCAAGCTTCCCTTTGATACCGAAGCGACGAGTACGTTTCATAGGAGAGACGCGGAGGTAAACAAGATCTCCGATCTCGAAAGCCAAATCACGGTCCTTACTATCATAGTAACTCATCTGGCAGGATTGGGCTGCTTTGAGGTTATCACGAATGACTTTGCACATTTCCTCTGCCTTTGTGATTAAGTCATTACCCAAAAGCTGACGTTCACCGGTTTCAGACTAGTTGAGAGGGGTACGGCACTTCCTGCCATACAGAATTTCAAATGGGGCCTTGCCCGAACTTGCTTGAAAACTGTTGTTGTAGGAGAATTCAGCATAAGGAAGACAATCCTCCCACTTCATGCCGAAGGAGATCACACAAGCCCTGAGCATATCTTCAAGAATCTGGTTGACACGCTCGACTTGACCGCTAGTTTGGGGATGGAAAGCTGTGCTGAAGTGGATGTTGGTGCCCATGGCCTTCTGAAAAGAATCCCAAAACTTCGAGGTAAAGATTCTGCCACGGACTGAAAAGATCACTTGAGGAATACCGTGCAGAGAGACAATACGAGAGGTATAGAGTTCCGCCAATTGAGCTGCAGTGATCGACTCTTTGATAGGCAGAAAATGAGCCACTTTGGTGAGTTTGTCGATGACAATGAATATAGCATCATTGCCATGCTTGGACTTTGGAAACCCAGTCACGAAGTCCATTTCAATGTGGTCAAACTTCCATTGTGGAATGGCAAGAGGTTGGAGGAGACCAGCTGGTCTTTGGTGTTCTGCCTTCACTCTTCTGCAGACATCGCATTCATTCACAAATTGAGCAATATCGCGCTTCATTCGAGTCCACCAATAAGCTTGCTTGAGGTCCTGATACATCTTCGTGCTCCCAGGGTGGATGGAGAGGAGAGAATTGTGAGCCTCGTTCATGATCACTTTACGGAGGTCACCTCTGGGTACAACAATACGATCCTCGAAGAAGAGAGTGTCCTTGTCATCAAGGCGGTAGCACTTGTACTTGGACTGGCTCTTGGCAATCCCAATCTTCACCTTTTTCACCATAGCATCAAGAAGCTGGGCTTGGCGAATCTGGTCTTCCAAGGTAGGAGAGACTTGAAGGTTGGCGAGGAATCCTTGAGGAACAACTTGCAGGTTAAGTTTGCAGAAAGCTTCACAAAGCTCAGGTTGATAAGGCTTAAGAATCAGACTGTTGCAGTAAGCTTTCCTACTCAAAGCGTCAGCAATCACATTGGCCTTGCCTGGAGTATACTCAATACTCGGATTATACTCTTGAATCATTTCGACCCATCGAGTTTGCCTGAGGTTGAGATTAGGCTGAGTAAATATGTACTTGAGACTCTTGTGATCAGTGAAAATGTCCACTTTTCTTCCCAATAGAAGATGTCTCCAAGTCAAAAGAGCATGCACAACTGCCGCCAACTCGAGATCATGAGTGGGGTAGTTCTTCTCATTAGGCTTCAACCGGCGAGATGTATAAGCAACAACTTTCTTCTCTTGCATCAAAACTGCGCCAAGACCTTGGAGAGAGGCATCACAAAAGACCTCGTACGGCTTGGATTCATCAGGCGGAGTGAGAACTGGAGCAGTGATCAATTTCTCTTTCAAAGTGTTGAAAGCAATGTCACACCCCGGAGACCAAACGTACTTGACGTGCTTCTGGAGAAGATTTGAGAGATGCTTCGCGATCTTAGAAAAGTTTTCAACGAATCTTCGACAATAGCTTGCGAGACCGAGGAAGCTACGGAGTTGTTTCACGTTCTGAGGAGGTTCCCAATTCACAATTGCAGACACCTTCTCAGGGTTCATGGCAATGCCCTTGGCAGAGATGATATGACCAAGATAAAGAACCTCATCGAGCTAAAATTCACACTTGGAGAACTTGGCGTAGAACTGATGTTCTCTGAGCTTATCAAGAACCAAACGCAAGTGCTTGGCATGATCTTCCTTGTTCTTGGAGAAAACCAGAATGTCATCGAGATAGACCAAAACGAAGTCATTGGTGTAGGCGTTGAAGATAAAGTTCATCATGCGAGAGAACGTCGGAGGGGCATTGACGAGAACAAAAGACATGACAGTGTATTCATATGAACCAAAGCTTGTCCTGAAAGCCGTCTTGGGAATATCTTGCTCACGGATTCGAATCTGATGATAACCCATACGGAGATCTAGCTTGGAGAATACTTGGGCACCTTTGAGTTGTTCGAACAGCTCATTGATGTTGGGAAGTGGGTATTTGTTCTTGATGGTCTTCTTGTTCACTGGACGGTAATCAACACAAAGTCGGTCTGTTCCATCCTTTTTCTTCACAAAAAGAACACCACAACCCCACGGAGAAGAACTAGGCCGGATGAGACCCATTTTCTCTTGAATATCGAGTAGCTTCTTCAGCTCCTTCAACTCTTCAGGTCCGAGCTTGTAAGGATGTTTGCACACAGGTTCCGTGCCGGGCTCAAGATCAATAACGAATTCAACTGGCCGGTGCGGGGGCATTCCTGGAAGCTCTTCTGGAAAGACGTCTTGATATTCGCAAACGACTGGAATTTGCGAGATGGCATCGAGTTCACCCTTCTCATTGAGAGAAAACAGACGGATTGTATTATCCCGAGCAGCAAAGACAATTACATCCTTAGAAGAATGAGTCAATTGAATCTGCCTGGCAGCACAATCAAGCTGAGCCTTGTGGTTAGAAAGCCAATCCATTCCGAGAATAAGATCAATATCCGAGTTACCAAGAACCATTGGGGAAGAAAGGAACTTGTAGTCACCCAACGTGATAGTAACATCCGGAGCCATCATTTTGGTGTTCATGAACAAACCCGGAGAAGAAACCGCTATCGGCTTAGCCAAATCAATAGTATGCACATCATGCATAGATGCAAAAGCCTTCGATAAAAACGATAAAGATGCACCAGTGTCAAAAAGAACTCTTGCAGGAATGTCATTAACAGGAAGGTTACCCATGATCACATTTGGTGAGTCCTCTGCCTGAGCTGCATTCAGCAAGTTGACCTTGGCAGACTTGGGGTTATGCTTGACCACAGCTGTACTTGCCGATCTGACAGGAGGAGGAGGAGGAAGACGCCTCTGGTTGAAACACTTGTTGGCATAGTGACCCTTCTGTTGGCACTTGTTGCACGTGACCTCTGAAAGCGGACGGTGATACAGAGCACTCGATCTTGGAGCTTGAGACGAAGTCTTGTTCTGAAAGACAGGGTTGGGTGGGTGGGAAGAACCACTGCCACCTTTGCTCTTCTGCTGATACGGCTGACGGAACGGAGGAGGAGGAAGCCAATACTTCTGCTGCTTGGCCACTTGAGTAGAGGAAGAAGAAGTAACATCTCTGGCTCGCTTCTTGGAAGCATCACACCTCAGCTGAGCAGCCTCTTGCTTCAGTGCCATGTTGTAGAACTCATCGTATCTCAAGGGCTCGAAGAGAACAAGAGCTAGCTGAATTTCTTCTCTGAGACCACCCCTGAACTGGTATATCATGCTCTTCTCATCAGGTACGTCCTGCTTGGCAAAGCGGGCGAGCTTCTGGAACAACTTTTTGTAGTCATAGACAGACAAAGAGCCTTGCTTCAGGTTGCGGAATTCCTCACGCTTGCTTTCAACCACGCTCTGAGGAATATGATGAGCTCGAAAATCTCGACGGAAATCATCCCAAGTGATAACACGTCCACCTCTGGAGTCCTTGTACTGCTGGAACCATTCTGCAGCTTGATCTTTGAGTTGGAAGGAAGCGAACTTGACAAAGTCCTGAGGCCTGACGTTACTGCACTCGAAATGCTTGCACAGATCCACAAGCCAATCGTCAGCATCGGTTGCCTCAACACAATTACTGAAAGTCTTTGGCCCGTTAGCAAGGAACTGGTTGAGTGAAGCAAAGTGATTCTGCTTGCTGCCGTGATTCCCTTGGTTGCCTTGATTGCGCTCTTGAAGAATTTGCATGATCAGCTGTGTGTTTGCATTGGTTGCGGCCATCACAGCTTGCCATGCCTCCGGAGGAGGTGGAGGTGGTGGCGGATCAGGATTCGGAGTCGTGCGTGTTGGAGGAGCCATCCTGAAGAGATTTACCACCATTAGCACATTGACAGATAAATATTGAAGCTGAATCCAACGGAATGAAAATTGCAACATATAGTCTTCACATCCGAGCAAAATGAACGAATGCATTCCTCTTGAAATGGTCACATATCCATAAATTGAGAAACCACGTAGAATTAAGGTAGAGAAATAAATCAACAAGGTACGGATGAAGAATGAATAATCGGTAAGAAATC